>NW_027475265.1:90000-95000 GCF_051020985.1 Nomia melanderi | reverse complement strand
GCGTTCTGCGTTATACATAGGGCATTCGAATAACAGGTGGCTGGGTGTCTCGTTGGGGGCGCCGCAGCGGCAGCGGGGGCTATCGGCTAGCCCTCTGCTGTGGAGTTTGTCCGCGAAGTCACCGTGTCCCGAGATGATCTGGGATATGTAATGGTTCAAAGAGAACCATCCCATGCTCATCCGCTGCCTCACGCACGGCAGGAAGCGGTGGGTGTATCTGCCGTGGGCAGAGTCATCCCAGCGCTCCTGCCATACGCTAAGCAGGGACTCGGAGGCTTGTTCCTCGACGGGGTCCTCCACAGCGCCGCCCGCTGCGGGGGCGGGAGTTCGCGCATCATACAGGGCTGCCGCTCGTCTGATAACGAGGTCAACCGGAGGAGCACCAGCGATTATGTGTAGAGCGTCGGTAGATACTGTCCTATAGGCTTTGGTGGTACGCAGGAGAGCGTACCTTTGCGCCCTTAGGAGTTCTGAGGCTGAGGTCTTATTTACCAGGTCGCTCCACGCGGGGGCGGCGTACGTGGCGATTGGCAGGAAAAGTCCCTTGTATAGAACATCTAGGGACTCGTATTTGAGTCCCCAGTTCCTGCGGGCTATGGCGGCCATGGAGTTATATTTCTCGGCGCACTTCGACCTGATTTTCCGGGCGTGCGTCCGGATCCTCAGGCCTTGATCGAGGTAGACGCCGAGATATTTTACGGTTTCGACCATACGTATTTGCCTCGATTGAATCTTAATTGTTGGGGGCCTTCGAATATCGAGATGACCACGGAAGAGGATCATCTCTGCTTTTTCCTGTGAAAGGGTCAGCTTCTCGGACTCGCACCATTTCTCAATGATGGTTGTCGCGTGCTGTCCCTTTTCCTGCAACTCGAGCCTGCTGTTTCCTGGGACGAGGATAAGGAGGTCGTCCGCGTAGGCGAACGCCTCTACGCCCTCGTTGGCCAGGGTGATCAGCAGGCTATCGAACACAAGGTTCCAGAGGCTGGGCCCTAAGATTGAGCCCTGAGGACAGCCTCTGGTTACCTGTTTCTCGACACGGGTCAATTTCCCTATCAGTGAGGCCGTACGGTCGTTGAGATAATCCGCGACGAGTCTATATAGGTTTCGCGGGCAGTTCCGCTCCTTGAGGCGAAAGAGGACGCTGGGCCACCATACGTTGTCGAACGCGCCCGAGATGTCGAACAAAATCGCAAGCGCGTATTTTGTCGTTGACCCCTCGAGCCCGCTGCGGACGGCGCGGATGGCGTCAGTCGTCGACCTTCCCTTTCGGAAGCCGAACTGCCTAGGGGAAGCATAGCCGGGGTGGAGAAAAATGGGCTCCAGCCTTTCGCGGATCAGCTTCTCCAGGGATTTCCCAACCACCGAGAGAAGGCAGATGGGCCTGTAGGAGCTGGCCGCAGACTCGTCCCTATCGGGGCTTTTGAGGAGGGCGCGTATCGAGCCATATTTCCATGGCTTCGGGAAGCTGCCTTGTGACAGGCAGCCGTTGAAGAGGGCTGAGATTTCGCTTATTAGGACCGGATAAGCGGCCTTAAGCATTCTGACCTCGATAAGGTCGGAACCTGGAGCTTTGCCATTGCGAATCGAGCCGATTGCATGGCAAATTTCCTGTTCCGTGAAGGGCGGAGTGTCTGGGGTATCCGGGGGGGTTACGCTCGCGGACCTTTTACGACGTTGACACTCGAGCGTGTCCGGGGCGTCGTCGGGAACAAGGGCGTGGAGGAGACTTAACGCGGTCTCCTCCCACGTGATAGTGGAACCGGACAGAACCGGGGAAGTGGCCAGGGCTTTGTCGGGGCTGATCTTTTTGACGCAGATTTTATACGCCGCTCCCCATGGGTTTTTCGCGCAGGATTCCGTTACGAAGTCCCGCCAGCTTGATCGCTTGGCGGTCTGAATTTCGTAGGAATACTTCCTGCGAATCTGAAGGTACGCGACGCGTTTCGCCTCCCTGATGGAAGGGTCCGACTCGACTTGGAAGGACTTCCGCATGCGGTAAGTTTTCTTCTTTAGCCGGGACAGGTTTTCCGTCCACCAGGGAACCGATTTCGGGAAAATTTTCTTTCTCGGGAGGGATTTTTGCGCAGCCGTAATGATTGCGTCTTGGAGGGACGCAGCTGAGGCCTCAATTGCAGATTTGCTGTCCAGCCGGGAATCGCGGAGGAGGCTGCTTTTGATTATTTCCAGGTTCGATTGGAATTTAGCCCAATCGGCCCTGGATGTATTAAATCTGGGGCTCGCGGAGGCGGGTCCCATTGTGGTGGGGGCCTTGTACGTGAAGGTGATCGCGTTGTGGTCGCTGGATGTCCAATTTTCATGGACCTTCCAGCTTCCTATGTGCCCGACGGTCGGTAGGCTTGACAGCGTTACATCTACGTTGGAGGATCCTTTATGGT
This sequence comes from Nomia melanderi, assembly GCF_051020985.1. Taxonomy (NCBI): domain Eukaryota; kingdom Metazoa; phylum Arthropoda; class Insecta; order Hymenoptera; family Halictidae; genus Nomia; species Nomia melanderi. The sequence continues at coordinate 92,601 of NW_027475265.1, read as the reverse complement.
TGCGGAATGTGGGGGCGTTACCGGGTTCGTTGAGAACTACTAGATTTTCCTGGGTTACGACCCATTCCAATTCTTCGCCTCGCGGATCGGTTGTGGTGCTGTGCCAAATCGAGGACTTCGCGTTGGCATCGGCAGCGATTATTAATCTCTGTCCGCGGAGGGAGCGGCATATTTGCGAGATTCTCGCCAGATATCTTTCGATATCGTGCGAGAATTTGAAATATACGCTAGCGAGGTACAGTTTCCCGAATGGTCCTGTTACCTCGATACACGTACAATAGTCGTCGCTGACATGCGACAGCTTAAGGGACTCGAGGTTGGGATTGCGTATCGCGATACCAGCCATGGCTCGGTTGCCAGGCTCCGCGCCCGTGACTGCCGTGCAATTCGTGAGGCCGATGAATTTGCCCTTCACGTTGTACGGCTCCTGCATGAACAGGATGTCGATATTCTTCTCCTCCATAATCCGGGACATTTCGAGGGAGACGATTTGGGATCCGCGCATGTTTAATTGTGCCAGTTTCAGGGTCTGGCTATGGGTACGACTATGGGCGTTATTCATAGTCGGTTTGTTGAAGGACCCGCTCTAGTGCCGCTTTATGCGCTGGGCATTGTTCCAGCTTAACGGAGTGCTTGTGCTCCTTGCCGGCCTTCCGGCAGTTGGAGCAGACGGGGGACTTGGTTTTGTTTGGGCACTCCTTGAAGGAGTGTCCTTCGGCGGCACAGTGTCCGCAAATTTCCTTAGGGGCGCGGCAGTACTTGGTCGTGTGCCCGAAGGATTGGCATTTATAGCAGCGCGTGGCTACAATGTAGTCCCTCGCGCGGCAATGTTCCCAGCCGATGTAGAGGATGCCCTTGTTCTTCATCAGTTCGCGGACTTTATTTGACACCTCGAAGATGACATTGCAGGTGTCCTTGTCTTTGGGTCCTGATTTGAAGGAGACCTTCGTTTGCTCCCTAACGACGGCCTTGTCCTTACCCTTGAAGTTTTGCTCGACGATCGCCTCGATCAGGGATCGGTCGTTTTCGGTCCGCGGTACGTTGTGCACAATCATTCTAGGGCTCGACTTTGGGGGCGCCGCTGCCGTGAAACCGGCTGACTTGAGCTTCGGGTGGGCGGAGAGGGTCGAGAGGTCGCATCCCTTTGCGGCCTCGATAATTATACCGTTCCCCTGGAGGAGACGGACGCTTCGGACCTGAAGCTTGCTGGCCTCCGGGGAGACCATCTCCAGGACGGCTTTCCGCGTTGCCGCTGAGTCGGCGTACGTTTTATTGTCGCTCGGGACGATTTTTATCACGTTCGGTTGCTCGCGTTTGGGGTTCGCGATCGATATTATTCGTTTGGGGATTTGGGCCTTTTCCGCCCAGGTCATTTCCCGTTGTGTCTCGGGTTTGCCGTTTGTCGCCGCGGGAGGGGTGGGGGCCAATCTGGGGGACCGCGGGGCCGCGGTGGGGGGGGCGCGTGTCGCGGTATGGTGGATTGTGGGGGCGGTGGCGCGGGAGAGAACCGCGGATTTGAGGGCCTTTATTTGGCCCTCGAGATTGCTCTTATCAACGAGCGCCTGGTTTAGTAGCTGGGTCAGCTCCGTTACCGCGTTGATTATCGCTGCCTTTACGCGGTTGTCAGCCTCGATTTTCGTGGCGATGCTTTCCATAATAATTTGGTTCAGGTGCTTGGACTTACCCACTGCTGCCTCGGTGGATCTGGGTCTGTCACTCTGCGGGGGCACCTCCTTTCTCGTGGGTGAAGCCTTCCCCCTCGCTGCAGTCTCCTCTGGTTTTGGGGCGGGCTCCGTTGCTGGTGGGACCTCGGTGGGTTTCTCCATTTTCAGCTGCTTTGCAGCCTTCGGCTTCGTCTTGCGCTTCTTTTTGGTGCGGACGGTTGTCCACTCCTTTCCTGCCTTGCCTGCCTTGTACGCATCCCTGATGGGGCTGTCGAGCTCTTCCGTTTCCTCGGAGCTAAAATAGGGGCTCGATTCGCCGCCGGCGTCGGAGTAATCCGACTCCGACCTTTCATCAGCCGGTCGCTTTCGCGACGCTCCCAGCATCTCGCCTCGCGGTCGAAGTTGACGGCGTGGCGGATGGGACTCGACTGGCTGCTTTCCTATTTGGCCGATGGCGGCGCTGCTGCGGCGAGGACTGCTTGCTGGCGGCGCCGTCGTTGACGCTGAGGGGAGCTGCTGGCGGCGTGTGACGTCAGAATATGGCCGCCAATATGGCCGCCAATATGGCGTCCAAGATGGCGTCGACAAATCTGTTGTCGTTGATACCGGGATATATATCGATGAATATCCTTAATTTGCGACAATTCACTAGAGATTATCACAACACTGTGTCCGAATGTTTTATTTACGCCACTGGCCGCGGCGATTCTACGATCCCGCGGTTATTAAGACGGGAACGAGTCTTCGAAATTTCAGGTGACGCCAGATGACGTCACCGACCGACGCTAACTCTATTTCCTCGGTAAATTCGGCCCTCGCTGACCGAATTTCACGATTCTTAGCACAGAATGCCCGGAATCACTTGCACTTCGCGTTTATACTTCGAAAATGGATTTCTCCTCGACGTTTACCACTTTTTTGGGCCTCGAAACACGGA
>NW_027475265.1:80000-85000 GCF_051020985.1 Nomia melanderi | reverse complement strand
CGATGTTCATGTGTCCTGCAGTTCACACGTTGACGCGCAATTAGCTGCGTTCTTCATCGACCCACGAGCCAAGTGATCCACCGTTCAGGGTAATCGTATAAATTTTATATTTCACATATATAATTTTATTCTCATTTGTTCGACCTAATATCTCTCTTCTTTCAAAGAGAAGATAAAAGTTGATACCTGAATCTCCGACCAGCGCGCGAAGGAGATTCAGGCGTCGCCTTGGAGACGACACCGAAGCCTTTCGAGACGAAAAACGTTCAAGTAATATGTATATATTTCTCGACGTTCCGGGCGTATAGTGCATTCAAAAACCCGCGAAAGACGCAGAAGACTCGCACGCGTGGAAACGACGGGGATATATTTTGTATCCTACCCGATACTGAATCCATCGCGTGCAGTCGACCCTCGCGTTCTTCCGATCAGACGCATCTATTGTTGCGCGCATGTTTTCGCGTCGCATCGCGCGAAACGTTGCACGAATCGTACCGATCGATCGATTGAAAGCAAATAATGAAAAAAGACTTCACAGCTGGCTCTTTGCCGGTCATTCGTCCCATGTTATCTCTTGCCGCGAAATTGGCGCGCAAGAGTTGGGTGTCAGACGCGCGGCTTTAAAACGAGCTTCACGGCCGGTCCCTTCGTTACCGCTTTCGTTCTTTCTCTCGGAACGACCATGAACGAACACGACGAGCGACGCTACGGCATACACACGTCCACGGATTCGATTAAAAAAACAGACTTCACAGCTGGCTCTTTGCCGGTCATTCGTCCCATATTATCTCTTGCCGCGAAATTGGCGCGCAAGAGTTGGGTGTCAGACGCACGGCTTTAAAACGAGCTTCACGGCCGGTCCTCTCAATTCCGTGTACGGTACACGCAAGATGCGGGTTCCACTTCCAGACTACCCGGTCCCTTCTCTCTACGAGAATCGATAGTAGAAGAACGGCTCGAAAACGCGTCTCAGAGACTAGGGGAAAAGAAGCGGTATGCGAGCGAAACGAAAACGCATTATGGAAACGTCGCGAAACAATGTTCGACGGTTGCTCGGTTCCAATCGTGCGGCCGTTTCAATTTCTCGTGCGCTTCACCGTCCCTCCGTAACTCTGGCCGATCGCGTATACCGAAGAGCCGACACGCGCAAAAACCACAGGCATTGTATACTGTATATATATATGTTACAGTCACAGCCTTCGCGCGTTTTACTCTCCGACGCGGGGTTTCCACGACGAAAGAGAGACAGTTTCGTGGCGGGTGACTCGGCCGAATCGCTACGACGGGTATTTCTATTATAGAACGAATCATCGCCACCCTTTACCAGTGCCCGACGAAGGAATCACAAGGTCATCTGGAGTTTACAATGCCAGCGACGGTAATTCCAACGAAGACCCGATAAGTCAACTCATCGTTCTATTTCTCCCCGTACAGAAAAGCGAATCGACGCTAACGCACCTCGCGCAAGCACGAACGTTCTCTTCGCGTGGATCATCCCATCGTCGAAAGATGTAAAGACGCATTGGAGATCGTGGTCTCTGGCGGGCTCATTGCACGCCCCACTGCATATCTTTCCTCGAATCGAGAATGATTCGTCCACTAAGGCTGCGAAACTACGCGTCGAGGAAACTAGGGGAAAAAAGCGGGATGCGAGCGAAACGACAATACATTATGGAAACGTCGCGAAACAATGTTCGGCGGTTGCTCGTTTCCTCCTGCGGACGTTTCATTGCTCGGGCGCTTCACGTCCCTCCGTAACCTTCGCGCGATCGCGTGCCCCGGAGAGCCGGCAACCGGTGAACCACAGGCGTATAAACTATAGTCTTCTATAGCAAGCCTTCGGCGGTTACTCTCCGACGCGGGGATTCCACGACGAGAGAGAATTTCGTGGCGGGTGACATCGGTCGAAACGCTACGACGGGTATTTCTATTATAGAACGAATCATCGCCACCCTTTACCAGTGCCCGACGAAGGAATCACAAGGTCATCTGGAGTTTACAATGCCAGCGACGGTAATTCCAACGAAGACCCGATAAGTCAACTCATCGTTCTATTTCTCCCCGTACAGACAAGCGAATCAACGCTATCGCACCTCACGCATGCACGAACGTTCTCTTCGCGTGAATCGTCCCATCGTCGAAAGATATAGCCGCTTGGAGATCGTGGCCCATCAAGTTCTTCCGTAACTCCTGCGCGATCGCGTACCCCGGAGAGCAGGCAACCGGTGAACCACAGGCGTATAAACTATAGTCTTCTATAGCAAGCCTTCGCGTTTACTCTACGACGCGGGGATTCCACGACGAGAGAGATTTTCGTGGCGGGTGACACGGCCGAATCGCTACGACGGGTATTTCTATTATAGAACGAATCATCGCCACCCTTTACCAGTGCCCGACGAAGGAATCACAAGGTCATCTGGAGTTTACAATGCCAGCGACGGTAATTCCAACGAAGACCCGATAAGTCAACTCATCGTTCTATTTCTCCCCGTACAGAAAAGCGAATCGGCGCTATCGCACCTCACGCAAGCAGGAATGATCTCTTCGCGTGGATCGTCCCATCGTCGAAAGATGTAAGACGTACAGAAATCGTGGTCCATCACGATTATTCGTAACTCTCCGAGTCGCGTATCTGAGAGTAGGGCAAACGGAGAACCACAGGCATAAATAATACTATATATTTCTTATATAGTTAGCCTTCGCGTTTTACTCTCCGACATGGGGATTCCACGACGAGAGAGAGTTTCGTGGCGGGTGACTCGGCCGAATCGCTACGACGGGTATTTCTATTATAGAACGAATCATCGCCACCCTTTACCAGTGCCCGACGAAGGAATCACAAGGTCATCTGGAGTTTACAATGCCAGCGACGGTAATTCCAACGAAGACCCGATAAGTCAACTCATCGTTCTATTTCTCCCCGTACAGAAAAGCGAATCGACGCTATCGCACCTCGCGCGAGCACGTAACTACTCTTCGCGTGGATCGTCCCATCGTCGAAAGATGTAAGACGCACGGAAATCGTGGCCCATCAACGTTTTTTTGTAACTCTGCCGATCGCGTATCACAGAGCCGAGACGCACATACCACAGGCGTATAATACCGTTTTCTTTCGTATGGTAAGCCTTCGCGTTTACTCTTCGGCGCGGGGTTTCCACGTCGAGAGAGACTTTCGTGGCGGGTGACATCGGTCGAAACGCTACGACGGGTATTACTATTATAGAACGAATCATCGCCACCCTTTACCAGTGCCCGACGAAGGAATCACAAGGTCATCTGGAGTTTACAATGCCAGCGACGGTAATTCCAACGAAGACCCGATAAGTCAACTCAACGTTCTATTTCTCCCCGTACAGAAAAGCGAATCGACGCTGTTGCACCTCACGCAAGCACGAACGTTCTCTTCGCGTGGATCGTCCCATCGTCGAAAGATGTAAGACGCACGGAAATCGTGGCACATCACGTGTTTTCGGAACTCTGTCGACCGCGTATCTCAGAGACGACGCGCGCGAACCACTGGCATATACTATTATATATCGCGTTTTACCCTCCGACGCGGGGATTCCACGACGAGAGAGAGTTTCGTGAGCGGGTTGACTCGGAAGAAACGCTACGACGGGTATTTCTATTATAGAACGCATCATCGCCACCCTTTACCAGTGCCCGACGAAGGAATCACAAGGTCATCTGGAGTTTACAATGCCAGCGACGGTAATTCCAACGAAGACCCGATAAGTCAACTCAACGTTCTATTTCTCCCCGTACAGAAAAGCGAATCGACGCAATCGCACCATACGCGTGCACGTAAACAACTCTTCGCGTGGATCGTCCCATCGTCGAGAGACGTAAGTTTTCATAGTATGAATTCGCGTTTTACTCTCCGACGCGGGGATTCCACGACGAGAGAGAGTTTCGTGAGCGGGTTGACTCGGAAGAAACGCTACGACGGGTATTTCTATTATAGAACGCATCATCGCCACCCTTTACCAGTGCCCGACGAAGGAATCACAAGGTCATCTGGAGTTTACAATGCCAGCGACGGTAATTCCAACGAAGACCCGATAAGTCAACTCAACGTTCTATTGCTCCCCGTACAGAAAAGCGAATCGACGCAATCGCACCATACGCGTGCACGTAACAACTCTTCGCGTGGATCGTCCCATCGTCGAGAGACGTAAGTTTCCATACTATGAATTCGCGTTTTACTCTCCGACGCGGGGATTCCACGACGAGAGAGAGTTTCGTGAGCGGGTTGACTCGGAAGAAACGCTACGACGGGTATTTCTATTATAGAACGCATCATCGCCACCCTTTACCAGTGCCCGACGAAGGAATCACAAGGTCATCTGGAGTTTACAATGCCAGCGACGGTAATTCCAACGAAGACCCGATAAGTCAACTCAACGTTCTATTACTCCCCGTACAGAAAAGCGAATCGACGCAATCGCACCATACGCGTGCACGTAACAACTCTTCGCGTGGGTCGTCCCATCGTCGAGAGACGTAAGTTTCATAGTAAGCCTTCGGCGTTTTACTCTCCGACGCGGGGATTCCACGACGAGAGAGAGAGTTTCGTGAGCGGGTTGACTCGGAAGAAACGCTACGACGGGTATTTCTATTATAGAACGCATCATCGCCACCCTTTACCAGTGCCCGACGAAGGAATCACAAGGTCATCTGGAGTTTACAATGCCAGCGACGGTAATTCCAACGAAGACCCGATAAGTCAACTCAACGTTCTATTTCTCCCCGTACAGAAAAGCGAATCGACGCAATCGCACCATACGCGTGCACGTAAACAACTCTTCGCGTGGATCGTCCCATCGTCGAGAGACGTAAGTTTTCATAGTATGAATTCGCGTTTTACTCTCCGACGCGGGGATTCCACGACGAGAGAGAGTTTCGTGAGCGGGTTGACTCGGAAGAAACGCTACGACGGGTATTTCTATTATAGAACGCATCATCGCCACCCTTTACCAGTGCCCGACGAAGGAATCACA
>NW_027475265.1:72500-75000 GCF_051020985.1 Nomia melanderi | reverse complement strand
CTTATGGTGGTAAACTGCCGCGCGTACAGACCAACCGGCCGGGCTGCTGGTACTTAGCCGCTGAAACTATGGTCGATTCGAACATATATTAACATACGATTTTTATTCGATAAATCGTTATTGTACATATTAAACGTTAGTTTCCACCGAAAGAAAAATTTTTTAGAATTTTTTTTTTCCAAAAATTGCAAGAGTAAACTTTTTTAATATTCGATTTAAAAATTTTTAAATGCTTAATCCTTACATTAAACTACTGGGAGAACTCAGAAATCATAATGAAAAAAATTACAAAAATTTATTTTTCTCAGAAACTCCGAAAAACAGAGTGGTCGAATCCGTGCAAGCCGGAATTTTTCTAAGTCCCCACGGTCAAGAGTAAACTTTTTTAATAAGCGTTTTAAAATTATTTCAATGTTTAATCCATGCGTAAACATGATGTTTATTAACGTTTTTAACATTAAAAAAAATTACAAAAATTTATTTTTCAAAAAAAATGGAAAAAACCGATTCGTCGGAGCGAGGTGTCCAGCCCGTGCGGTAATTCCAGCAGGCGAATCGGACTTCCCGAAATTTTTCTAAGTCCCACGGTCGACAACAACTTTTTTAATAAGCGTTTTAAAATTATTTCAATGTTTAATCCATGCGTAAACATGACGTTTATTAACGTTTTTAACGTTAAAAAAAATTACAAAAATTTATTTTTCAAAAAAAATGGAAAAAACCGATTCGTCGGAGCGAGGTGTCCAGCCCGTGCGGTAATTCCAGCATGCGAATCGGACTTCCCGAAATTTTTCTAAGTCCCACGGTCGACAACAACTTTTTTAATAAGCGTTTTAAAATTATTTCAATGTTTAATCCATGCGTAAACATGACGTTTATTAACGTTTTTAACGTTAAAAAAAATTACAAAAATTTATTTTTCAAAAAAAATGGAAAAAACCGATTCGTCGGAGCGAGGTGTCCAGCCCGTGCGGTAATTCCAGCATGCGAATCGGACTTCCCGAAATTTTTCTAAGTCCCACGGTCGACAACAACTTTTTTAATAAGCGTTTTAAAATTATTTCAATGTTTAATCCATGCGTAAACATGACGTTTATTAACGTTTTTAACGTTAAAAAAAATTACAAAAATTTATTTTTCAAAAAAAATGGAAAAAACCGATTCGTCGGAGCGAGGTGTCCAGCCCGTGCGGTAATTCCAGCAGGCGAATCGGACTTCCCGAAATTTTTCTAAGTCCCACGGTCGACAACAACTTTTTTAATAAGCGTTTTAAAATTATTTCAATGTTTAATCCATGCGTAAACATGACGTTTATTAACGTTTTTAACGTTAAAAAAAATTACAAAAATTTATTTTTCAAAAAAAATGGAAAAAACCGATTCGTCGGAGCGAGGTGTCCAGCCCGTGCGGTAATTCCAGCAGGCGAATCGGACTTCCCGAAATTTTTCTAAGTCCCACGGTCGACACCAACTTTTTTAATAAGCGTTTTAAAATTATTTCAATGTTTAATCCATGCGTAAACATGACGTTTATTAACGTTTTTAACATTAAAAAAAATTACAAAAATTTATTTTTCGGAAAAAATGGAAAAAACCGATTCGTCGGAGCGAGGTGTCCAGCCCGTGCGGTAATTCCAGCAGGCGAATCGGACTTCCCGAAATTTTTCTAAGTCCCACGGTCGACACCAACTTTTTTAATAAGCGTTTTAAAATTATTTCAATGTTTAATCCATGCGTAAACATGACGTTTATTAACGTTTTTGACATTAAAAAAAATTACAAAAATTTATTTTTCAAAAAAAATGGAAAAAACCGATTCGTCGGAGCGAGGTGTCCAGCCCGTGCGGTAATTCCAGCAGGCGAATCGGACTTCCCGAAATTTTTCTAAGTCCCACGGTCGACACCAACTTTTTTAATAAGCGTTTTAAAATTATTTCAATGTTTAATCCATGCGTAAACATGACGTTTATTAACGTTTTTAACGTTAAAAAAAATTACAAAAATTTATTTTTCAAAAAAAATGGAAAAAACCGATTCGTCGGAGCGAGGTGTCCAGCCCGTGCGGTAATTCCAGCAGGCGAATCGGACTTCCCGAAATTTTTCTAAGTCCCACGGTCGACAACAACTTTTTTAATAAGCGTTTTAAAATTATTTCAATGTTTAATCCATGCGTAAACATGACGTTTATTAACGTTTTTAACGTTAAAAAAAATTACAAAAATTTATTTTTCAAAAAAAATGGAAAAAACCGATTCGTCGGAGCGAGGTGTCCAGCCCGTGCGGTAATTCCAGCAGGCGAATCGGACTTCCCGAAATTTTTCTAAGTCCCACGGTCGACACCAACTTTTTTAATAAGCGTTTTAAAATTATTTCAATGTTTAATCCATGCGTAAACATGACGTTTATTAACGTTTTTAACGTTAAAAAAAATTACAAAAATTTATTTTTCAAAAAAAATGGAAAAAACCGATTCGTCGGAGCGAGGTGTCCAGCCCGTGCGG
>NW_027475265.1:57500-65000 GCF_051020985.1 Nomia melanderi | reverse complement strand
AGTGCAGAAGAGGAAAAGAAGACACGACAAACACACACCATGGGGCGACCGACGCGTTCGTTTCAACGCTTTCGCACAAAGTCGGCGGCGGTTATATATTTATATCATTATATTCCGGCGGACGGGACGCGACGTTCGAAAGCCTCGCCAAAGAGGAGCTCCTGCCTCTTCCTCTCTCTTTTCTACGAGAAAAGATAAACGTATTTTACGGGGATACGGAAACGTTACCACGTGGTGTCACACACGATCGTCCGTCTCTTCTCTATAGCAGAAACCGATAAAAATACACCTCCCGAAAGAGAGTATATGGTGATTCTTTTTATATATATATATATATTTCGAAATACAACTGAACGTGGCGGAAGCGCACGGTGGTGGTCCAGCGAGGACACGCGACGACGGGGAATAAGAACTATTCGACCCGTTACGAATACGCATGCTCGTCCCGCACGATTTTAACACACACCGTGTTTTTCTCCAGTCGTCAAAGCGTTCGTGCGTCGAATTCGAAAAATAAAAAAAAAAGAAAAACACCTTTTCTCTCTCTCGGGGTAAAAGAGTCGATGTGTATTGTGTATAAAGGTTCTGCGAGAAGTCTCGTTTTGACGTGTGTTCCGCCGATAACGACGATCCTCCGAAACGGGGATACAGAAACGTTACACCTCACAACACGATCTCCGTCTCTTCTCTATAGCAGAAACCGATAAAAATACACCTCCCGAAAGAGAGTATATGGTGATTCTTTTTATATATATATATTTCGAAATTCAACTGAACGTGGCGGAAGCGCACGGTGGTGGTCCAGCGAGGACACGCGACGACGGGGAATAAGAACTATTCGACCCGTTACGAATACGCATGCTCGTCCCGCACGATTTTAACACACACCGTGTTTTTCTCCAGTCGTCAAAGCGTTCGTGCGTCGAATTCGAAAAATAAAAAAAAGAAATACACCTTTTCTCTCTCTCTCGGGGTAAAAAGAGTCGATGTGTATTGTGTATAAAGGTTCTGCTGCGAGAAGTCTCGTTTTGCCGTGTGTTTCGGTAACGACGATCCTCCGAAACGTACATCTCATTCGTAAGAGAGGAAGAAAACAATCTCCCTGGGGCCAGTCGGTAATATACCGACATACGACGTGTCGTGCACATCCGTCTCACGCACGGTATACAAAATATGAATAAAACGTGTGTAGTCTCTCTCTCTCTCGACTTCTTAATATTTTCTTTCACCTCTGACGCATCATTTCAGGTGACGTCGGGAGCGCGGGAAAAAAAATTTTTCTAAACACACGAAACCGTTCATCTCACGAACAGCCGAAAAAGTTGTCGCTCAGATCCATATCGCAGTGGAGCGGTATCCGCGGGCGGTCGTAATTGAACGACGCACGACGCCGCGAACACTCACGCGAGTCCATACAAACGATTCCGATCGTTTTGCAACAACTAGAACGTACACTGTCCGTGAAATTCACAGAATTTTCGCGTGTCCGCGACAAACGCCGACGAGACACCCATCGTTCGCTCGTACGTAGCATCCTTCTCTTAACCCGACTCAGAAACGTTCTTTGCGCCCTTCGGTAAAAAAACGTTCGATCCGAAGAGGTGAACGACGGCGGGGATTTGACAGAGCTACGCAAGCAGTGTATGGTACGTAAACGACCCTCAGCCAGGCGTGGTCCAGGAATTGTATCCGTGGACCGCAATGTGCGTTCGAAATGTCGATGTTCATGTGTCCTGCAGTTCACACGTTGACGCGCAATTAGCTGCGTTCTTCATCGACCCACGAGCCAAGTGATCCACCGTTCAGGGTAATCGTATAAATTTTATATTTCACATATATAATTTTATTCTCATTTGTTCGACCTAATATCTCTCTTCTTTCAAAGAGAAGATAAAAGTTGATACCTGAATCTCCGACCAGCGCGCGAAGGAGATTCAGGCGTCGCCTTGGAGACGACACCGAAGCCTTTCGAGACGAAAAACGTTCAAGTAATATGTATATATTTCTCGACGTTCCGGGCGTATAGTGCATTCAAAAACCCGCGAAAGACGCAGAAGACTCGCACGCGTGGAAACGACGGGGATATATTTTGTATCCTACCCGATACTGAATCCATCGCGTGCAGTCGACCCTCGCGTTCTTCCGATCAGACGCATCTATTGTTGCGCGCATGTTTTCGCGTCGCATCGCGCGAAACGTTGCACGAATCGTACCGATCGATCGATTGAAAGCAAATAATGAAAAAAGACTTCACAGCTGGCTCTTTGCCGGTCATTCGTCCCATGTTATCTCTTGCCGCGAAATTGGCGCGCAAGAGTTGGGTGTCAGACGCGCGGCTTTAAAACGAGCTTCACGGCCGGTCCCTTCGTTACCGCTTTCGTTCTTTCTCTCGGAACGACCATGAACGAACACGACGAGCGACGCTACGGCATACACACGTCCACGGATTCGATTAAAAAAACAGACTTCACAGCTGGCTCTTTGCCGGTCATTCGTCCCATATTATCTCTTGCCGCGAAATTGGCGCGCAAGAGTTGGGTGTCAGACGCACGGCTTTAAAACGAGCTTCACGGCCGGTCCTCTCAATTCCGTGTACGGTACACGCAAGATGCGGGTTCCACTTCCAGACTACCCGGTCCCTTCTCTCTACGAGAATCGATAGTAGAAGAACGGCTCGAAAACGCGTCTCAGAGACTAGGGGAAAAGAAGCGGTATGCGAGCGAAACGAAAACGCATTATGGAAACGTCGCGAAACAATGTTCGACGGTTGCTCGGTTCCAATCGTGCGGCCGTTTCAATTTCTCGTGCGCTTCACCGTCCCTCCGTAACTCTGGCCGATCGCGTATACCGAAGAGCCGACACGCGCAAAAACCACAGGCATTGTATACTGTATATATATATGTTACAGTCACAGCCTTCGCGCGTTTTACTCTCCGACGCGGGGTTTCCACGACGAAAGAGAGACAGTTTCGTGGCGGGTGACTCGGCCGAATCGCTACGACGGGTATTTCTATTATAGAACGAATCATCGCCACCCTTTACCAGTGCCCGACGAAGGAATCACAAGGTCATCTGGAGTTTACAATGCCAGCGACGGTAATTCCAACGAAGACCCGATAAGTCAACTCATCGTTCTATTTCTCCCCGTACAGAAAAGCGAATCGACGCTAACGCACCTCGCGCAAGCACGAACGTTCTCTTCGCGTGGATCATCCCATCGTCGAAAGATGTAAAGACGCATTGGAGATCGTGGTCTCTGGCGGGCTCATTGCACGCCCCACTGCATATCTTTCCTCGAATCGAGAATGATTCGTCCACTAAGGCTGCGAAACTACGCGTCGAGGAAACTAGGGGAAAAAAGCGGGATGCGAGCGAAACGACAATACATTATGGAAACGTCGCGAAACAATGTTCGGCGGTTGCTCGTTTCCTCCTGCGGACGTTTCATTGCTCGGGCGCTTCACGTCCCTCCGTAACCTTCGCGCGATCGCGTGCCCCGGAGAGCCGGCAACCGGTGAACCACAGGCGTATAAACTATAGTCTTCTATAGCAAGCCTTCGGCGGTTACTCTCCGACGCGGGGATTCCACGACGAGAGAGAATTTCGTGGCGGGTGACATCGGTCGAAACGCTACGACGGGTATTTCTATTATAGAACGAATCATCGCCACCCTTTACCAGTGCCCGACGAAGGAATCACAAGGTCATCTGGAGTTTACAATGCCAGCGACGGTAATTCCAACGAAGACCCGATAAGTCAACTCATCGTTCTATTTCTCCCCGTACAGACAAGCGAATCAACGCTATCGCACCTCACGCATGCACGAACGTTCTCTTCGCGTGAATCGTCCCATCGTCGAAAGATATAGCCGCTTGGAGATCGTGGCCCATCAAGTTCTTCCGTAACTCCTGCGCGATCGCGTACCCCGGAGAGCAGGCAACCGGTGAACCACAGGCGTATAAACTATAGTCTTCTATAGCAAGCCTTCGCGTTTACTCTACGACGCGGGGATTCCACGACGAGAGAGATTTTCGTGGCGGGTGACACGGCCGAATCGCTACGACGGGTATTTCTATTATAGAACGAATCATCGCCACCCTTTACCAGTGCCCGACGAAGGAATCACAAGGTCATCTGGAGTTTACAATGCCAGCGACGGTAATTCCAACGAAGACCCGATAAGTCAACTCATCGTTCTATTTCTCCCCGTACAGAAAAGCGAATCGGCGCTATCGCACCTCACGCAAGCAGGAATGATCTCTTCGCGTGGATCGTCCCATCGTCGAAAGATGTAAGACGTACAGAAATCGTGGTCCATCACGATTATTCGTAACTCTCCGAGTCGCGTATCTGAGAGTAGGGCAAACGGAGAACCACAGGCATAAATAATACTATATATTTCTTATATAGTTAGCCTTCGCGTTTTACTCTCCGACATGGGGATTCCACGACGAGAGAGAGTTTCGTGGCGGGTGACTCGGCCGAATCGCTACGACGGGTATTTCTATTATAGAACGAATCATCGCCACCCTTTACCAGTGCCCGACGAAGGAATCACAAGGTCATCTGGAGTTTACAATGCCAGCGACGGTAATTCCAACGAAGACCCGATAAGTCAACTCATCGTTCTATTTCTCCCCGTACAGAAAAGCGAATCGACGCTATCGCACCTCGCGCGAGCACGTAACTACTCTTCGCGTGGATCGTCCCATCGTCGAAAGATGTAAGACGCACGGAAATCGTGGCCCATCAACGTTTTTTTGTAACTCTGCCGATCGCGTATCACAGAGCCGAGACGCACATACCACAGGCGTATAATACCGTTTTCTTTCGTATGGTAAGCCTTCGCGTTTACTCTTCGGCGCGGGGTTTCCACGTCGAGAGAGACTTTCGTGGCGGGTGACATCGGTCGAAACGCTACGACGGGTATTACTATTATAGAACGAATCATCGCCACCCTTTACCAGTGCCCGACGAAGGAATCACAAGGTCATCTGGAGTTTACAATGCCAGCGACGGTAATTCCAACGAAGACCCGATAAGTCAACTCAACGTTCTATTTCTCCCCGTACAGAAAAGCGAATCGACGCTGTTGCACCTCACGCAAGCACGAACGTTCTCTTCGCGTGGATCGTCCCATCGTCGAAAGATGTAAGACGCACGGAAATCGTGGCACATCACGTGTTTTCGGAACTCTGTCGACCGCGTATCTCAGAGACGACGCGCGCGAACCACTGGCATATACTATTATATATCGCGTTTTACCCTCCGACGCGGGGATTCCACGACGAGAGAGAGTTTCGTGAGCGGGTTGACTCGGAAGAAACGCTACGACGGGTATTTCTATTATAGAACGCATCATCGCCACCCTTTACCAGTGCCCGACGAAGGAATCACAAGGTCATCTGGAGTTTACAATGCCAGCGACGGTAATTCCAACGAAGACCCGATAAGTCAACTCAACGTTCTATTTCTCCCCGTACAGAAAAGCGAATCGACGCAATCGCACCATACGCGTGCACGTAAACAACTCTTCGCGTGGATCGTCCCATCGTCGAGAGACGTAAGTTTTCATAGTATGAATTCGCGTTTTACTCTCCGACGCGGGGATTCCACGACGAGAGAGAGTTTCGTGAGCGGGATGACTCGGAAGAAACGCTACGACGGGTATTTCTATTATAGAACGCATCATCGCCACCCTTTACCAGTGCCCGACGAAGGAATCACAAGGTCATCTGGAGTTTACAATGCCAGCGACGGTAATTCCAACGAAGACCCGATAAGTCAACTCAACGTTCTATTGCTCCCCGTACAGAAAAGCGAATCGACGCAATCGCACCATACGCGTGCACGTAACAACTCTTCGCGTGGATCGTCCCATCGTCGAGAGACGTAAGTTTCCATACTATGAATTCGCGTTTTACTCTCCGACGCGGGGATTCCACGACGAGAGAGAGTTTCGTGAGCGGGTTGACTCGGAAGAAACGCTACGACGGGTATTTCTATTATAGAACGCATCATCGCCACCCTTTACCAGTGCCCGACGAAGGAATCACAAGGTCATCTGGAGTTTACAATGCCAGCGACGGTAATTCCAACGAAGACCCGATAAGTCAACTCAACGTTCTATTACTCCCCGTACAGAAAAGCGAATCGACGCAATCGCACCATACGCGTGCACGTAACAACTCTTCGCGTGGGTCGTCCCATCGTCGAGAGACGTAAGTTTCATAGTAAGCCTTCGGCGTTTTACTCTCCGACGCGGGGATTCCACGACGAGAGAGAGAGTTTCGTGAGCGGGTTGACTCGGAAGAAACGCTACGACGGGTATTTCTATTATAGAACGCATCATCGCCACCCTTTACCAGTGCCCGACGAAGGAATCACAAGGTCATCTGGAGTTTACAATGCCAGCGACGGTAATTCCAACGAAGACCCGATAAGTCAACTCAACGTTCTATTTCTCCCCGTACAGAAAAGCGAATCGACGCAATCGCACCATACGCGTGCACGTAAACAACTCTTCGCGTGGATCGTCCCATCGTCGAGAGACGTAAGTTTTCATAGTATGAATTCGCGTTTTACTCTCCGACGCGGGGATTCCACGACGAGAGAGAGTTTCGTGAGCGGGTTGACTCGGAAGAAACGCTACGACGGGTATTTCTATTATAGAACGCATCATCGCCACCCTTTACCAGTGCCCGACGAAGGAATCACAAGGTCATCTGGAGTTTACAATGCCAGCGACGGTAATTCCAACGAAGACCCGATAAGTCAACTCAACGTTCTATTTCTCCCCGTACAGAAAAGCGAATCGACGCAATCGCACCATACGCGTGCACGTAAACAACTCTTCGCGTGGATCGTCCCATCGTCGAGAGACGTAAGTTTTCATAGTATGAATTCGCGTTTTACTCTCCGACGCGGGGATTCCACGACGAGAGAGAGTTTCGTGAGCGGGTTGACTCGGAAGAAACGCTACGACGGGTATTTCTATTATAGAACGCATCATCGCCACCCTTTACCAGTGCCCGACGAAGGAATCACAAGGTCATCTGGAGTTTACAATGCCAGCGACGGTAATTCCAACGAAGACCCGATAAGTCAACTCAACGTTCTATTACTCCCCGTACAGAAAAGCGAATCGACGCAATCGCACCATACGCGTGCACGTAACAACTCTTCGCGTGGATCGTCCCATCGTCGAGAGACGTAAGTTTCCATACTATGAATTCGCGTTTTACTCTCCGACGCGGGGATTCCACGACGAGAGAGTGTTTCGTGAGCGGGTTGACTCGGAAGAAACGCTACGACGGGTATTTCTATTATAGAACGCATCATCGCCACCCTTTACCAGTGCCCGACGAAGGAATCACAAGGTCATCTGGAGTTTACAATGCCAGCGACGGTAATTCCAACGAAGACCCGATAAGTCAACTCAACGTTCTATTGCTCCCCGTACAGAAAAGCGAATCGACGCAATCGCACCATACGCGTGCA
>NW_027475265.1:50000-52500 GCF_051020985.1 Nomia melanderi | reverse complement strand
CCGAAATTTTTCTAAGTCCCACGGTCGACAACAACTTTTTTAATAAGCGTTTTAAAATTATTTCAATGTTTAATCCATGCGTAAACATGACGTTTATTAACGTTTTTAACGTTAAAAAAAATTACAAAAATTTATTTTTCAAAAAAAATGGAAAAAACCGATTCGTCGGAGCGAGGTGTCCAGCCCGTGCGGTAATTCCAGCATGCGAATCGGACTTCCCGAAATTTTTCTAAGTCCCACGGTCGACAACAACTTTTTTAATAAGCGTTTTAAAATTATTTCAATGTTTAATCCATGCGTAAACATGACGTTTATTAACGTTTTTAACGTTAAAAAAAATTACAAAAATTTATTTTTCAAAAAAAATGGAAAAAACCGATTCGTCGGAGCGAGGTGTCCAGCCCGTGCGGTAATTCCAGCAGGCGAATCGGACTTCCCGAAATTTTTCTAAGTCCCACGGTCGACAACAACTTTTTTAATAAGCGTTTTAAAATTATTTCAATGTTTAATCCATGCGTAAACATGACGTTTATTAACGTTTTTAACGTTAAAAAAAATTACAAAAATTTATTTTTCAAAAAAAATGGAAAAAACCGATTCGTCGGAGCGAGGTGTCCAGCCCGTGCGGTAATTCCAGCAGGCGAATCGGACTTCCCGAAATTTTTCTAAGTCCCACGGTCGACACCAACTTTTTTAATAAGCGTTTTAAAATTATTTCAATGTTTAATCCATGCGTAAACATGACGTTTATTAACGTTTTTAACATTAAAAAAAATTACAAAAATTTATTTTTCGGAAAAAATGGAAAAAACCGATTCGTCGGAGCGAGGTGTCCAGCCCGTGCGGTAATTCCAGCAGGCGAATCGGACTTCCCGAAATTTTTCTAAGTCCCACGGTCGACACCAACTTTTTTAATAAGCGTTTTAAAATTATTTCAATGTTTAATCCATGCGTAAACATGACGTTTATTAACGTTTTTGACATTAAAAAAAATTACAAAAATTTATTTTTCAAAAAAAATGGAAAAAACCGATTCGTCGGAGCGAGGTGTCCAGCCCGTGCGGTAATTCCAGCAGGCGAATCGGACTTCCCGAAATTTTTCTAAGTCCCACGGTCGACACCAACTTTTTTAATAAGCGTTTTAAAATTATTTCAATGTTTAATCCATGCGTAAACATGACGTTTATTAACGTTTTTAACGTTAAAAAAAATTACAAAAATTTATTTTTCAAAAAAAATGGAAAAAACCGATTCGTCGGAGCGAGGTGTCCAGCCCGTGCGGTAATTCCAGCAGGCGAATCGGACTTCCCGAAATTTTTCTAAGTCCCACGGTCGACAACAACTTTTTTAATAAGCGTTTTAAAATTATTTCAATGTTTAATCCATGCGTAAACATGACGTTTATTAACGTTTTTAACGTTAAAAAAAATTACAAAAATTTATTTTTCAAAAAAAATGGAAAAAACCGATTCGTCGGAGCGAGGTGTCCAGCCCGTGCGGTAATTCCAGCAGGCGAATCGGACTTCCCGAAATTTTTCTAAGTCCCACGGTCGACACCAACTTTTTTAATAAGCGTTTTAAAATTATTTCAATGTTTAATCCATGCGTAAACATGACGTTTATTAACGTTTTTAACGTTAAAAAAAATTACAAAAATTTATTTTTCAAAAAAAATGGAAAAAACCGATTCGTCGGAGCGAGGTGTCCAGCCCGTGCGGTAATTCCAGCAGGCGAATCGGACTTCCCGAAATTTTTCTAAGTCCCACGGTCGACACCAACTTTTTTAATAAGCGTTTTAAAATTATTTCAATGTTTAATCCATGCGTAAACATGACGTTTATTAACGTTTTTAACATTAAAAAAAATTACAAAAATTTATTTTTCGGAAAAAATGGAAAAAACCGATTCGTCGGAGCGAGGTGTCCAGCCCGTGCGGTAATTCCAGCAGGCGAATCGGACTTCCCGAAATTTTTCTAAGTCCCACGGTCGACAACAACTTTTTTAATAAGCGTTTTAAAATTATTTCAATGTTTAATCCATGCGTAAACATGACGTTTATTAACGTTTTTGACATTAAAAAAAATTACAAAAATTTATTTTTCAAAAAAAATGGAAAAAACCGATTCGTCGGAGCGAGGTGTCCAGCCCGTGCGGTAATTCCAGCAGGCGAATCGGACTTCCCGAAATTTTTCTAAGTCCCACGGTCGACACCAACTTTTTTAATAAGCGTTTTAAAATTATTTCAATGTTTAATCCATGCGTAAACATGATGTTTATTAACGTTTTTAACATTAAAAAAAATTACAAAAATTTATTTTTCAAAAAAAATGGAAAAAACCGATTCGTCGGAGCGAGGTGTCCTGCCCGTGCGGTAATTCCAGCAGGCGAATCGGACTTCCCGAAATTTTTCTAAGTCCCACGGTCGACACCAACTTTTTTAATAAGCGTTTTAAAATTATTTCAATGTTTAATCCATGCGTAAACATGATGTTTATTAACG
>NW_027475265.1:32500-40000 GCF_051020985.1 Nomia melanderi | reverse complement strand
CCGAAAGAGAGTATATGGTGATTCTTTTTATATATATATATTTCGAAATTCAACTGAACGTGGCGGAAGCGCACGGTGGTGGTCCAGCGAGGACACGCGACGACGGGGAATAAGAACTATTCGACCCGTTACGAATACGCATGCTCGTCCCGCACGATTTTAACACACACCGTGTTTTTCTCCAGTCGTCAAAGCGTTCGTGCGTCGAATTCGAAAAATAAAAAAAAGAAATACACCTTTTCTCTCTCTCTCGGGGTAAAAAGAGTCGATGTGTATTGTGTATAAAGGTTCTGCTGCGAGAAGTCTCGTTTTGCCGTGTGTTTCGGTAACGACGATCCTCCGAAACGTACATCTCATTCGTAAGAGAGGAAGAAAACAATCTCCCTGGGGCCAGTCGGTAATATACCGACATACGACGTGTCGTGCACATCCGTCTCACGCACGGTATACAAAATATGAATAAAACGTGTGTAGTCTCTCTCTCTCTCGACTTCTTAATATTTTCTTTCACCTCTGACGCATCATTTCAGGTGACGTCGGGAGCGCGGGAAAAAAAATTTTTCTAAACACACGAAACCGTTCATCTCACGAACAGCCGAAAAAGTTGTCGCTCAGATCCATATCGCAGTGGAGCGGTATCCGCGGGCGGTCGTAATTGAACGACGCACGACGCCGCGAACACTCACGCGAGTCCATACAAACGATTCCGATCGTTTTGCAACAACTAGAACGTACACTGTCCGTGAAATTCACAGAATTTTCGCGTGTCCGCGACAAACGCCGACGAGACACCCATCGTTCGCTCGTACGTAGCATCCTTCTCTTAACCCGACTCAGAAACGTTCTTTGCGCCCTTCGGTAAAAAAACGTTCGATCCGAAGAGGTGAACGACGGCGGGGATTTGACAGAGCTACGCAAGCAGTGTATGGTACGTAAACGACCCTCAGCCAGGCGTGGTCCAGGAATTGTATCCGTGGACCGCAATGTGCGTTCGAAATGTCGATGTTCATGTGTCCTGCAGTTCACACGTTGACGCGCAATTAGCTGCGTTCTTCATCGACCCACGAGCCAAGTGATCCACCGTTCAGGGTAATCGTATAAATTTTATATTTCACATATATAATTTTATTCTCATTTGTTCGACCTAATATCTCTCTTCTTTCAAAGAGAAGATAAAAGTTGATACCTGAATCTCCGACCAGCGCGCGAAGGAGATTCAGGCGTCGCCTTGGAGACGACACCGAAGCCTTTCGAGACGAAAAACGTTCAAGTAATATGTATATATTTCTCGACGTTCCGGGCGTATAGTGCATTCAAAAACCCGCGAAAGACGCAGAAGACTCGCACGCGTGGAAACGACGGGGATATATTTTGTATCCTACCCGATACTGAATCCATCGCGTGCAGTCGACCCTCGCGTTCTTCCGATCAGACGCATCTATTGTTGCGCGCATGTTTTCGCGTCGCATCGCGCGAAACGTTGCACGAATCGTACCGATCGATCGATTGAAAGCAAATAATGAAAAAAGACTTCACAGCTGGCTCTTTGCCGGTCATTCGTCCCATGTTATCTCTTGCCGCGAAATTGGCGCGCAAGAGTTGGGTGTCAGACGCGCGGCTTTAAAACGAGCTTCACGGCCGGTCCCTTCGTTACCGCTTTCGTTCTTTCTCTCGGAACGACCATGAACGAACACGACGAGCGACGCTACGGCATACACACGTCCACGGATTCGATTAAAAAAACAGACTTCACAGCTGGCTCTTTGCCGGTCATTCGTCCCATATTATCTCTTGCCGCGAAATTGGCGCGCAAGAGTTGGGTGTCAGACGCACGGCTTTAAAACGAGCTTCACGGCCGGTCCTCTCAATTCCGTGTACGGTACACGCAAGATGCGGGTTCCACTTCCAGACTACCCGGTCCCTTCTCTCTACGAGAATCGATAGTAGAAGAACGGCTCGAAAACGCGTCTCAGAGACTAGGGGAAAAGAAGCGGTATGCGAGCGAAACGAAAACGCATTATGGAAACGTCGCGAAACAATGTTCGACGGTTGCTCGGTTCCAATCGTGCGGCCGTTTCAATTTCTCGTGCGCTTCACCGTCCCTCCGTAACTCTGGCCGATCGCGTATACCGAAGAGCCGACACGCGCAAAAACCACAGGCATTGTATACTGTATATATATATGTTACAGTCACAGCCTTCGCGCGTTTTACTCTCCGACGCGGGGTTTCCACGACGAAAGAGAGACAGTTTCGTGGCGGGTGACTCGGCCGAATCGCTACGACGGGTATTTCTATTATAGAACGAATCATCGCCACCCTTTACCAGTGCCCGACGAAGGAATCACAAGGTCATCTGGAGTTTACAATGCCAGCGACGGTAATTCCAACGAAGACCCGATAAGTCAACTCATCGTTCTATTTCTCCCCGTACAGAAAAGCGAATCGACGCTAACGCACCTCGCGCAAGCACGAACGTTCTCTTCGCGTGGATCATCCCATCGTCGAAAGATGTAAAGACGCATTGGAGATCGTGGTCTCTGGCGGGCTCATTGCACGCCCCACTGCATATCTTTCCTCGAATCGAGAATGATTCGTCCACTAAGGCTGCGAAACTACGCGTCGAGGAAACTAGGGGAAAAAAGCGGGATGCGAGCGAAACGACAATACATTATGGAAACGTCGCGAAACAATGTTCGGCGGTTGCTCGTTTCCTCCTGCGGACGTTTCATTGCTCGGGCGCTTCACGTCCCTCCGTAACCTTCGCGCGATCGCGTGCCCCGGAGAGCCG
Source organism: Nomia melanderi (assembly GCF_051020985.1). Classification (NCBI taxonomy): domain Eukaryota; kingdom Metazoa; phylum Arthropoda; class Insecta; order Hymenoptera; family Halictidae; genus Nomia; species Nomia melanderi. The sequence continues at coordinate 37,211 of NW_027475265.1, read as the reverse complement.
GCAACCGGTGAACCACAGGCGTATAAACTATAGTCTTCTATAGCAAGCCTTCGGCGGTTACTCTCCGACGCGGGGATTCCACGACGAGAGAGAATTTCGTGGCGGGTGACATCGGTCGAAACGCTACGACGGGTATTTCTATTATAGAACGAATCATCGCCACCCTTTACCAGTGCCCGACGAAGGAATCACAAGGTCATCTGGAGTTTACAATGCCAGCGACGGTAATTCCAACGAAGACCCGATAAGTCAACTCATCGTTCTATTTCTCCCCGTACAGACAAGCGAATCAACGCTATCGCACCTCACGCATGCACGAACGTTCTCTTCGCGTGAATCGTCCCATCGTCGAAAGATATAGCCGCTTGGAGATCGTGGCCCATCAAGTTCTTCCGTAACTCCTGCGCGATCGCGTACCCCGGAGAGCAGGCAACCGGTGAACCACAGGCGTATAAACTATAGTCTTCTATAGCAAGCCTTCGCGTTTACTCTACGACGCGGGGATTCCACGACGAGAGAGATTTTCGTGGCGGGTGACACGGCCGAATCGCTACGACGGGTATTTCTATTATAGAACGAATCATCGCCACCCTTTACCAGTGCCCGACGAAGGAATCACAAGGTCATCTGGAGTTTACAATGCCAGCGACGGTAATTCCAACGAAGACCCGATAAGTCAACTCATCGTTCTATTTCTCCCCGTACAGAAAAGCGAATCGGCGCTATCGCACCTCACGCAAGCAGGAATGATCTCTTCGCGTGGATCGTCCCATCGTCGAAAGATGTAAGACGTACAGAAATCGTGGTCCATCACGATTATTCGTAACTCTCCGAGTCGCGTATCTGAGAGTAGGGCAAACGGAGAACCACAGGCATAAATAATACTATATATTTCTTATATAGTTAGCCTTCGCGTTTTACTCTCCGACATGGGGATTCCACGACGAGAGAGAGTTTCGTGGCGGGTGACTCGGCCGAATCGCTACGACGGGTATTTCTATTATAGAACGAATCATCGCCACCCTTTACCAGTGCCCGACGAAGGAATCACAAGGTCATCTGGAGTTTACAATGCCAGCGACGGTAATTCCAACGAAGACCCGATAAGTCAACTCATCGTTCTATTTCTCCCCGTACAGAAAAGCGAATCGACGCTATCGCACCTCGCGCGAGCACGTAACTACTCTTCGCGTGGATCGTCCCATCGTCGAAAGATGTAAGACGCACGGAAATCGTGGCCCATCAACGTTTTTTTGTAACTCTGCCGATCGCGTATCACAGAGCCGAGACGCACATACCACAGGCGTATAATACCGTTTTCTTTCGTATGGTAAGCCTTCGCGTTTACTCTTCGGCGCGGGGTTTCCACGTCGAGAGAGACTTTCGTGGCGGGTGACATCGGTCGAAACGCTACGACGGGTATTACTATTATAGAACGAATCATCGCCACCCTTTACCAGTGCCCGACGAAGGAATCACAAGGTCATCTGGAGTTTACAATGCCAGCGACGGTAATTCCAACGAAGACCCGATAAGTCAACTCAACGTTCTATTTCTCCCCGTACAGAAAAGCGAATCGACGCTGTTGCACCTCACGCAAGCACGAACGTTCTCTTCGCGTGGATCGTCCCATCGTCGAAAGATGTAAGACGCACGGAAATCGTGGCACATCACGTGTTTTCGGAACTCTGTCGACCGCGTATCTCAGAGACGACGCGCGCGAACCACTGGCATATACTATTATATATCGCGTTTTACCCTCCGACGCGGGGATTCCACGACGAGAGAGAGTTTCGTGAGCGGGTTGACTCGGAAGAAACGCTACGACGGGTATTTCTATTATAGAACGCATCATCGCCACCCTTTACCAGTGCCCGACGAAGGAATCACAAGGTCATCTGGAGTTTACAATGCCAGCGACGGTAATTCCAACGAAGACCCGATAAGTCAACTCAACGTTCTATTTCTCCCCGTACAGAAAAGCGAATCGACGCAATCGCACCATACGCGTGCACGTAAACAACTCTTCGCGTGGATCGTCCCATCGTCGAGAGACGTAAGTTTTCATAGTATGAATTCGCGTTTTACTCTCCGACGCGGGGATTCCACGACGAGAGAGAGTTTCGTGAGCGGGTTGACTCGGAAGAAACGCTACGACGGGTATTTCTATTATAGAACGCATCATCGCCACCCTTTACCAGTGCCCGACGAAGGAATCACAAGGTCATCTGGAGTTTACAATGCCAGCGACGGTAATTCCAACGAAGACCCGATAAGTCAACTCAACGTTCTATTGCTCCCCGTACAGAAAAGCGAATCGACGCAATCGCACCATACGCGTGCACGTAACAACTCTTCGCGTGGATCGTCCCATCGTCGAGAGACGTAAGTTTCCATACTATGAATTCGCGTTTTACTCTCCGACGCGGGGATTCCACGACGAGAGAGAGTTTCGTGAGCGGGTTGACTCGGAAGAAACGCTACGACGGGTATTTCTATTATAGAACGCATCATCGCCACCCTTTACCAGTGCCCGACGAAGGAATCACAAGGTCATCTGGAGTTTACAATGCCAGCGACGGTAATTCCAACGAAGACCCGATAAGTCAACTCAACGTTCTATTACTCCCCGTACAGAAAAGCGAATCGACGCAATCGCACCATACGCGTGCACGTAACAACTCTTCGCGTGGGTCGTCCCATCGTCGAGAGACGTAAGTTTCATAGTAAGCCTTCGGCGTTTTACTCTCCGACGCGGGGATTCCACGACGAGAGAGAGAGTTTCGTGAGCGGGTTGACTCGGAAGAAACGCTACGACGGGTATTTCTATTATAGAACGCATCATCGCCACCCTTTACCAGTGCCCGACGAAGGAATCACAAGGTCATCTGGAGTTTACAATGCCAGCGACGGTAATTCCAACGAAGACCCGATAAGTCAACTCAACGTTCTATTTCTCCCCGTACAGAAAAGCGAATCGACGCAATCGCACCATACGCGTGCACGTAAACAACTCTTCGCGTGGATCGTCCCATCGTCGAGAGACGTAAGTTTTCATAGTATGAATTCGCGTTTTACTCTCCGACGCGGGGATTCCACGACGAGAGAGAGTTTCGTGAGCGGGTTGACTCGGAAGAAACGCTACGACGGGTATTTCTATTATAGAACGCATCATCGCCACCCTTTACCAGTGCCCGACGAAGGAATCACAAGGTCATCTGGAGTTTACAATGCCAGCGACGGTAATTCCAACGAAGACCCGATAAGTCAACTCAACGTTCTATTTCTCCCCGTACAGAAAAGCGAATCGACGCAATCGCACCATACGCGTGCACGTAAACAACTCTTCGCGTGGATCGTCCCATCGTCGAGAGACGTAAGTTTTCATAGTATGAATTCGCGTTTTACTCTCCGACGCGGGGATTCCACGACGAGAGAGAGTTTCGTGAGCGGGTTGACTCGGAAGAAACGCTACGACGGGTATTTCTATTATAGAACGCATCATCGCCACCCTTTACCAGTGCCCGACGAAGGAATCACAAGGTCATCTGGAGTTTACAATGCCAGCGACGGTAATTCCAACGAAGACCCGATAAGTCAACTCAACGTTCTATTACTCCCCGTACAGAAAAGCGAATCGACGCAATCGCACCATACGCGTGCACGTAACTACTCTTCGCGTGGATCGTCCCATCGTCGAGAGACGTAAGTTTCCATACTATGAATTCGCGTTTTACTCTCCGACGCGGGGATTCCACGACGAGAGAGTGTTTCGTGAGCGGGTTGACTCGGAAGAAACGCTACGACGGGTATTTCTATTATAGAACGCATCATCGCCACCCTTTACCAGTGCCCGACGAAGGAATCACAAGGTCATCTGGAGTTTACAATGCCAGCGACGGTAATTCCAACGAAGACCCGATAAGTCAACTCAACGTTCTATTGCTCCCCGTACAGAAAAGCGAATCGACGCAATCGCACCATACGCGTGCACGTAACAACTCTTCGCGTGGATCGTCCCATCGTCGAGAGACGTAAGTTTCATAAGTAAGCCTTCGGCGTTTTACTCTCCGACGCGGGGATTCCACGACGAGAGAGTGTTTCGTGGCGGGTGACTAGGCCGAAACGCTACGACGGGTATTTCTATTATAGAACGAATCATCGCCACCCTTTACCAGTGCCCGACGAAGGAATCACAAGGTCATCTGGAGTTTACAATGCCAGCGACGGTAATTCCAACGAAGACCCGATAAGTCAGCTCATCGTTCTATTTCTCCCCGTACAGAAAAGCGAATCGACGCTATCGCACCTCGCGCGAGCACGTAACAACTCTTCGCGTGGATCGTCCCATCGTCGAGAGACGTAAGACGCACGGAAATCGTGGTTCATCGCGTCTTTTCCTACTCTCTTGAATCGCAATTTCGTATAGAGCCTACACACGCGAACCACCGGCATATACTATTTCTTCTCTCATAGTAAGCCTTCGCGCGTTTTACTCTCCGACGCGGGGATTCCACGACGAGAGAGTGTTTCGTGGCGGGTGTCTCGGCCGAATCGCTACGACGGGTATTTCTATTATAGAACGAATCATCGCCACCCTTTACCAGTGCCCGACGAAGGAATCACAAGGTCATCTGGAGTTTACAATGCCAGCGACGGTAATTCCAACGAAGACCCGATAAGTCAACTCATCGTTCTATTTCTCCCCGTA
>NW_027475265.1:20000-30000 GCF_051020985.1 Nomia melanderi | reverse complement strand
ACTCTCTCCCCTTAAGAGTCGGATCGACGATACTTTTTCTCGTCTTTAAGACAGTTCTCTTTCTCCTCTCTCTTCTCTCTACTCTCTTCTCTCTTCTCTTTCGAGTTGGTAAATTTCGCTCCACTATTAGATTACCAACTCCGCACGAATTACCACATGGGTATATCCGCGCATATACATCAGGAGGACCTCCAAAAATTTCAAACTCTCCCGTGTATCTCTCCGAGATCTTTTTAGAAGAAAAAGAATCTCGGATGTCACATCGACTTTCAGGTTTGTAAGCACGTATGCTCGAGCGCTCTCCATCGTGTAAGCACGGACATAACGCACGAAGTCCGAAGACCGCGTACGTTAACATGCTGGACATATCGAGAAAGCGCGAACCATGCTAGGCGTACCCATGTCGAGGCCCTCGCGTTAAAGATCATACTCTTCTTTTCGTTCTCTCTTCTTTGCCCAGAAATAATATATATTTCTTATAATATATACCTCTTAGTTTATGTATTTCTCTCTTAGGACACCTCAATTTTATATGTATATATTATATTTCATTCGAACAATTTTTGTTCGTCGCCCCTTTTTGTGTGTAGTATTTCGTTTGGTCTTTGCCATTAAATTTTTGTATACGAAAAATATATTTTCGCTCGGATAGAAAACCCCTTTTGGGTTTCTGAGAGTTGATGTGAGAGTCGTACAAGTATAACGAATATACGTTGTATCCAACCCAACATTCTGGGCTTACCACATAAGGGCCATTCGGTCTGAGACACCGACCCGTGGTCATGCTGTGTAGAGAAAAATTCGCAACGGAACGCGGTACAGAACAGTCGAGGAATGGACCTCGAGGAGCTGAACGACTGCTTCTCGACCGAGATCGTAGAATAGCCGCTCGCCCGCCGCTGCGCCGACCGGTCCGCTCGAACCGACGTGCTCTCTTATAGTAACCAAACGGGCGGCCGCGACGACCGCGGCGCCGGCCGCTCAGCACGGGCGCTTATGGTGGTAAACTGCCGCGCGTACAGACCAACCGGCCGGGCTGCTGGTACTTAGCCGCTGAAACTATGGTCGATTCGAACATATATTAACATACGATTTTTATTCGATAAATCGTTATTGTACATATTAAACGTTAGTTTCCACCGAAAGAAAAATTTTTTAGAATTTTTTTTTTCCAAAAATTGCAAGAGTAAACTTTTTTAATATTCGATTTAAAAATTTTTAAATGCTTAATCCTTACATTAAACTACTGGGAGAACTCAGAAATCATAATGAAAAAAATTACAAAAATTTATTTTTCTCAGAAACTCCGAAAAACAGAGTGGTCGAATCCGTGCAAGCCGGAATTTTTCTAAGTCCCCACGGTCAAGAGTAAACTTTTTTAATAAGCGTTTTAAAATTATTTCAATGTTTAATCCATGCGTAAACATGACGTTTATTAACGTTTTTAACATTAAAAAAAATTACAAAAATTTATTTTTCAAAAAAAATGGAAAAAACCGATTCGTCGGAGCGAGGTGTCCAGCCCGTGCGGTAATTCCAGCAGGCGAATCGGACTTCCCGAAATTTTTCTAAGTCCCACGGTCGACACCAACTTTTTTAATAAGCGTTTTAAAATTATTTCAATGTTTAATCCATGCGTAAACATGAAGTTTATTAACGTTTTTAACATTAAAAAAAATTACAAAAATTTATTTTTCGGAAAAAATGGAAAAAACCGATTCGTCAGAGCGAGGTGTCCAGCCCGTGCGGTAATTCCAGCAGGCGAATCGGACTTCCCGAAATTTTTCTAAGTCCCACGGTCGACACCAACTTTTTTAATAAGCGTTTTAAAATTATTTCAATGTTTAATCCATGCGTAAACATGACGTTTATTAACGTTTTTAACATTAAAAAAAATTACAAAAATTTATTTTTCGGAAAAAATGGAAAAAACCGATTCGTCGGAGCGAGGTGTCCAGCCCGTGCGGTAATTCCAGCAGGCGAATCGGACTTCCCGAAATTTTTCTAAGTCCCACGGTCGACACCAACTTTTTTAATAAGCGTTTTAAAATTATTTCAATGTTTAATCCATGCGTAAACATGAAGTTTATTAACGTTTTTAACATTAAAAAAAATTACAAAAATTTATTTTTCGGAAAAAATGGAAAAAACCGATTCGTCGGAGCGAGGTGTCCAGCCCGTGCGGTAATTCCAGCAGGCGAATCGGACTTCCCGAAATTTTTCTAAGTCCCACGGTCGACACCAACTTTTTTAATAAGCGTTTTAAAATTATTTCAATGTTTAATCCATGCGTAAACATGACGTTTATTAACGTTTTTAACATTAAAAAAAATTACAAAAATTTATTTTTCGGAAAAAATGGAAAAAACCGATTCGTCGGAGCGAGGTGTCCAGCCCGTGCGGTAATTCCAGCAGGCGAATCGGACTTCCCGAAATTTTTCTAAGTCCCACGGTCGACACCAACTTTTTTAATAAGCGTTTTAAAATTATTTCAATGTTTAATCCATGCGTAAACATGACGTTTATTAACGTTTTTAACATTAAAAAAAATTACAAAAATTTATTTTTCGGAAAAAATGGAAAAAACCGATTCGTCGGAGCGAGGTGTCCAGCCCGTGCGGTAATTCCAGCAGGCGAATCGGACTTCCCGAAATTTTTCTAAGTCCCACGGTCGACACCAACTTTTTTAATAAGCGTTTTAAAATTATTTCAATGTTTAATCCATGCGTAAACATGAAGTTTATTAACGTTTTTAACATTAAAAAAAATTACAAAAATTTATTTTTCGGAAAAAATGGAAAAAACCGATTCGTCGGAGCGAGGTGTCCAGCCCGTGCGGTAATTCCAGCAGGCGAATCGGACTTCCCGAAATTTTTCTAAGTCCCACGGTCGACACCAACTTTTTTAATAAGCGTTTTAAAATTATTTCAATGTTTAATCCATGCGTAAACATGACGTTTATTAACGTTTTTAACATTAAAAAAAATTACAAAAATTTATTTTTCGGAAAAAATGGAAAAAACCGATTCGTCGGAGCGAGGTGTCCAGCCCGTGCGGTAATTCCAGCAGGCGAATCGGACTTCCCGAAATTTTTCTAAGTCCCACGGTCGACACCAACTTTTTTAATAAGCGTTTTAAAATTATTTCAATGTTTAATCCATGCGTAAACATGACGTTTATTAACGTTTTTAACATTAAAAAAAATTACAAAAATTTATTTTTCGGAAAAAATGGAAAAAACCGATTCGTCGGAGCGAGGTGTCCTGCCCGTGCGGTAATTCCAGCAGGCGAATCGGACTTCCCGAAATTTTTCTAAGTCCCACGGTCGACACCAACTTTTTTAATAAGCGTTTTAAAATTATTTCAATGTTTAATCCATGCGTAAACATGACGTTTATTAACGTTTTTAACATTAAAAAAAATTACAAAAATTTATTTTTCGGAAAAAATGGAAAAAACCGATTCGTCGGAGCGAGGTGTCCAGCCCGTGCGGTAATTCCAGCAGGCGAATCGGACTTCCCGAAATTTTTCTAAGTCCCACGGTCGACACCAACTTTTTTAATAAGCGTTTTAAAATTATTTCAATGTTTAATCCATGCGTAAACATGAAGTTTATTAACGTTTTTAACATTAAAAAAAATTACAAAAATTTATTTTTCGGAAAAAATGGAAAAAACCGATTCGTCGGAGCGAGGTGTCCAGCCCGTGCGGTAATTCCAGCAGGCGAATCGGACTTCCCGAAATTTTTCTAAGTCCCACGGTCGACACCAACTTTTTTAATAAGCGTTTTAAAATTATTTCAATGTTTAATCCATGCGTAAACATGACGTTTATTAACGTTTTTAACATTAAAAAAAATTACAAAAATTTATTTTTCGGAAAAAATGGAAAAAACCGATTCGTCGGAGCGAGGTGTCCAGCCCGTGCGGTAATTCCAGCAGGCGAATCGGACTTCCCGAAATTTTTCTAAGTCCCACGGTCGACACCAACTTTTTTAATAAGCGTTTTAAAATTATTTCAATGTTTAATCCATGCGTAAACATGACGTTTATTAACGTTTTTAACATTAAAAAAAATTACAAAAATTTATTTTTCGGAAAAAATGGAAAAAACCGATTCGTCGGAGCGAGGTGTCCAGCCCGTGCGGTAATTCCAGCAGGCGAATCGGACTTCCCGAAATTTTTCTAAGTCCCACGGTCGACACCAACTTTTTTAATAAGCGTTTTAAAATTATTTCAATGTTTAATCCATGCGTAAACATGAAGTTTATTAACGTTTTTAACATTAAAAAAAATTACAAAAATTTATTTTTCGGAAAAAATGGAAAAAACCGATTCGTCGGAGCGAGGTGTCCAGCCCGTGCGGTAATTCCAGCAGGCGAATCGGACTTCCCGAAATTTTTCTAAGTCCCACGGTCGACACCAACTTTTTTAATAAGCGTTTTAAAATTATTTCAATGTTTAATCCATGCGTAAACATGAAGTTTATTAACGTTTTTAACATTAAAAAAAATTACAAAAATTTATTTTTCGGAAAAAATGGAAAAAACCGATTCGTCGGAGCGAGGTGTCCAGCCCGTGCGGTAATTCCAGCAGGCGAATCGGACTTCCCGAAATTTTTCTAAGTCCCACGGTCGACACCAACTTTTTTAATAAGCGTTTTAAAATTATTTCAATGTTTAATCCATGCGTAAACATGACGTTTATTAACGTTTTTAACATTAAAAAAAATTACAAAAATTTATTTTTCGGAAAAAATGGAAAAAACCGATTCGTCGGAGCGAGGTGTCCAGCCCGTGCGGTAATTCCAGCAGGCGAATCGGACTTCCCGAAATTTTTCTAAGTCCCACGGTCGACACCAACTTTTTTAATAAGCGTTTTAAAATTATTTCAATGTTTAATCCATGCGTAAACATGACGTTTATTAACGTTTTTAACATTAAAAAAAATTACAAAAATTTATTTTTCGGAAAAAATGGAAAAAACCGATTCGTCGGAGCGAGGTGTCCAGCCCGTGCGGTAATTCCAGCAGGCGAATCGGACTTCCCGAAATTTTTCTAAGTCCCACGGTCGACACCAACTTTTTTAATAAGCGTTTTAAAATTATTTCAATGTTTAATCCATGCGTAAACATGAAGTTTATTAACGTTTTTAACATTAAAAAAAATTACAAAAATTTATTTTTCGGAAAAAATGGAAAAAACCGATTCGTCGGAGCGAGGTGTCCAGCCCGTGCGGTAATTCCAGCAGGCGAATCGGACTTCCCGAAATTTTTCTAAGTCCCACGGTCGACACCAACTTTTTTAATAAGCGTTTTAAAATTATTTCAATGTTTAATCCATGCGTAAACATGACGTTTATTAACGTTTTTAACATTAAAAAAAATTACAAAAATTTATTTTTCGGAAAAAATGGAAAAAACCGATTCGTCGGAGCGAGGTGTCCAGCCCGTGCGGTAATTCCAGCAGGCGAATCGGACTTCCCGAAATTTTTCTAAGTCCCACGGTCGACACCAACTTTTTTAATAAGCGTTTTAAAATTATTTCAATGTTTAATCCATGCGTAAACATGACGTTTATTAACGTTTTTAACATTAAAAAAAATTACAAAAATTTATTTTTCGGAAAAAATGGAAAAAACCGATTCGTCGGAGCGAGGTGTCCTGCCCGTGCGGTAATTCCAGCAGGCGAATCGGACTTCCCGAAATTTTTCTAAGTCCCACGGTCGACACCAACTTTTTTAATAAGCGTTTTAAAATTATTTCAATGTTTAATCCATGCGTAAACATGACGTTTATTAACGTTTTTAACATTAAAAAAAATTACAAAAATTTATTTTTCGGAAAAAATGGAAAAAACCGATTCGTCGGAGCGAGGTGTCCAGCCCGTGCGGTAATTCCAGCAGGCGAATCGGACTTCCCGAAATTTTTCTAAGTCCCACGGTCGACACCAACTTTTTTAATAAGCGTTTTAAAATTATTTCAATGTTTAATCCATGCGTAAACATGAAGTTTATTAACGTTTTTAACATTAAAAAAAATTACAAAAATTTATTTTTCGGAAAAAATGGAAAAAACCGATTCGTCGGAGCGAGGTGTCCATCCCGTGCGGTAATTCCAGCAGGCGAATCGGACTTCCCGAAATTTTTCTAAGTCCCACGGTCGACACCAACTTTTTTAATAAGCGTTTTAAAATTATTTCAATGTTTAATCCATGCGTAAACATGACGTTTATTAACGTTTTTAACATTAAAAAAAATTACAAAAATTTATTTTTCGGAAAAAATGGAAAAAACCGATTCGTCGGAGCGAGGTGTCCAGCCCGTGCGGTAATTCCAGCAGGCGAATCGGACTTCCCGAAATTTTTCTAAGTCCCACGGTCGACACCAACTTTTTTAATAAGCGTTTTAAAATTATTTCAATGTTTAATCCATGCGTAAACATGACGTTTATTAACGTTTTTAACATTAAAAAAAATTACAAAAATTTATTTTTCGGAAAAAATGGAAAAAACCGATTCGTCGGAGCGAGGTGTCCTGCCCGTGCGGTAATTCCAGCAGGCGAATCGGACTTCCCGAAATTTTTCTAAGTCCCACGGTCGACACCAACTTTTTTAATAAGCGTTTTAAAATTATTTCAATGTTTAATCCATGCGTAAACATGAAGTTTATTAACGTTTTTAACATTAAAAAAAATTACAAAAATTTATTTTTCGGAAAAAATGGAAAAAACCGATTCGTCGGAGCGAGGTGTCCAGCCCGTGCGGTAATTCCAGCAGGCGAATCGGACTTCCCGAAATTTTTCTAAGTCCCACGGTCGACACCAACTTTTTTAATAAGCGTTTTAAAATTATTTCAATGTTTAATCCATGCGTAAACATGACGTTTATTAACGTTTTTAACATTAAAAAAAATTACAAAAATTTATTTTTCGGAAAAAATGGAAAAAACCGATTCGTCGGAGCGAGGTGTCCAGCCCGTGCGGTAATTCCAGCAGGCGAATCGGACTTCCCGAAATTTTTCTAAGTCCCACGGTCGACACCAACTTTTTTAATAAGCGTTTTAAAATTATTTCAATGTTTAATCCATGCGTAAACATGACGTTTATTAACGTTTTTAACATTAAAAAAAATTACAAAAATTTATTTTTCGGAAAAAATGGAAAAAACCGATTCGTCGGAGCGAGGTGTCCAGCCCGTGCGGTAATTCCAGCAGGCGAATCGGACTTCCCGAAATTTTTCTAAGTCCCACGGTCGACACCAACTTTTTTAATAAGCGTTTTAAAATTATTTCAATGTTTAATCCATGCGTAAACATGAAGTTTATTAACGTTTTTAACATTAAAAAAAATTACAAAAATTTATTTTTCGGAAAAAATGGAAAAAACCGATTCGTCGGAGCGAGGTGTCCAGCCCGTGCGGTAATTCCAGCAGGCGAATCGGACTTCCCGAAATTTTTCTAAGTCCCACGGTCGACACCAACTTTTTTAATAAGCGTTTTAAAATTATTTCAATGTTTAATCCATGCGTAAACATGACGTTTATTAACGTTTTTAACATTAAAAAAAATTACAAAAATTTATTTTTCGGAAAAAATGGAAAAAACCGATTCGTCGGAGCGAGGTGTCCAGCCCGTGCGGTAATTCCAGCAGGCGAATCGGACTTCCCGAAATTTTTCTAAGTCCCACGGTCGACACCAACTTTTTTAATAAGCGTTTTAAAATTATTTCAATGTTTAATCCATGCGTAAACATGACGTTTATTAACGTTTTTAACATTAAAAAAAATTACAAAAATTTATTTTTCGGAAAAAATGGAAAAAACCGATTCGTCGGAGCGAGGTGTCCTGCCCGTGCGGTAATTCCAGCAGGCGAATCGGACTTCCCGAAATTTTTCTAAGTCCCACGGTCGACACCAACTTTTTTAATAAGCGTTTTAAAATTATTTCAATGTTTAATCCATGCGTAAACATGACGTTTATTAACGTTTTTAACATTAAAAAAAATTACAAAAATTTATTTTTCGGAAAAAATGGAAAAAACCGATTCGTCGGAGCGAGGTGTCCAGCCCGTGCGGTAATTCCAGCAGGCGAATCGGACTTCCCGAAATTTTTCTAAGTCCCACGGTCGACACCAACTTTTTTAATAAGCGTTTTAAAATTATTTCAATGTTTAATCCATGCGTAAACATGAAGTTTATTAACGTTTTTAACATTAAAAAAAATTACAAAAATTTATTTTTCGGAAAAAATGGAAAAAACCGATTCGTCGGAGCGAGGTGTCCATCCCGTGCGGTAATTCCAGCAGGCGAATCGGACTTCCCGAAATTTTTCTAAGTCCCACGGTCGACACCAACTTTTTTAATAAGCGTTTTAAAATTATTTCAATGTTTAATCCATGCGTAAACATGACGTTTATTAACGTTTTTAACATTAAAAAAAATTACAAAAATTTATTTTTCGGAAAAAATGGAAAAAACCGATTCGTCGGAGCGAGGTGTCCAGCCCGTGCGGTAATTCCAGCAGGCGAATCGGACTTCCCGAAATTTTTCTAAGTCCCACGGTCGACACCAACTTTTTTAATAAGCGTTTTAAAATTATTTCAATGTTTAATCCATGCGTAAACATGACGTTTATTAACGTTTTTAACATTAAAAAAAATTACAAAAATTTATTTTTCGGAAAAAATGGAAAAAACCGATTCGTCGGAGCGAGGTGTCCTGCCCGTGCGGTAATTCCAGCAGGCGAATCGGACTTCCCGAAATTTTTCTAAGTCCCACGGTCGACACCAACTTTTTTAATAAGCGTTTTAAAATTATTTCAATGTTTAATCCATGCGTAAACATGAAGTTTATTAACGTTTTTAACATTAAAAAAAATTACAAAAATTTATTTTTCGGAAAAAATGGAAAAAACCGATTCGTCGGAGCGAGGTGTCCAGCCCGTGCGGTAATTCCAGCAGGCGAATCGGACTTCCCGAAATTTTTCTAAGTCCCACGGTCGACACCAACTTTTTTAATAAGCGTTTTAAAATTATTTCAATGTTTAATCCATGCGTAAACATGACGTTTATTAACGTTTTTAACATTAAAAAAAATTACAAAAATTTATTTTTCGGAAAAAATGGAAAAAACCGATTCGTCGGAGCGAGGTGTCCTGCCCGTGCGGTAATTCCAGCAGGCGAATCGGACTTCCCGAAATTTTTCTAAGTCCCACGGTCGACACCAACTTTTTTAATAAGCGTTTTAAAATTATTTCAATGTTTAATCCATGCGTAAACATGAAGTTTATTAACGTTTTTAACATTAAAAAAAATTACAAAAATTTATTTTTCGGAAAAAATGGAAAAAACCGATTCGTCGGAGCGAGGTGTCCAGCCCGTGCGGTAATTCCAGCAGGCGAATCGGACTTCCCGAAATTTTTCTAAGTCCCACGGTCGACACCAACTTTTTTAATAAGCGTTTTAAAATTATTTCAATGTTTAATCCATGCGTAAACATGACGTTTATTAACGTTTTTAACATTAAAAAAAATTACAAAAATTTATTTTTCGGAAAAAATGGAAAAAACCGATTCGTCGGAGCGAGGTGTCCTGCCCGTGCGGTAATTCCAGCAGGCGAATCGGACTTCCCGAAATTTTTCTAAGTCCCACGGTCGACACCAACTTTTTTAATAAGCGTTTTAAAATTATTTCAATGTTTAATCCATGCGTAAACATGAAGTTTATTAACGTTTTTAACATTAAAAAAAATTACAAAAATTTATTTTTCGGAAAAAATGGAAAAAACCGATTCGTCGGAGCGAGGTGTCCAGCCCGTGCGGTAATTCCAGCAGGCGAATCGGACTTCCCGAAATTTTTCTAAGTCCCACGGTCGACACCAACTTTTTTAATAAGCGTTTTAAAATTATTTCAATGTTTAATCCATGCGTAAACATGACGTTTATTAACGTTTTTAACATTAAAAAAAATTACAAAAATTTATTTTTCGGAAAAAATGGAAAAAACC
>NW_027475265.1:5000-12500 GCF_051020985.1 Nomia melanderi | reverse complement strand
GAATAAGAACTATTCGACCCGTTACGAATACGCATGCTCGTCCCGCACGATTTTAACACACACCGTGTTTTTCTCCAGTCGTCAAAGCGTTCGTGCGTCGAATTCGAAAAATAAAAAAAAAAGAAAAACACCTTTTCTCTCTCTCGGGGTAAAAGAGTCGATGTGTATTGTGTATAAAGGTTCTGCGAGAAGTCTCGTTTTGACGTGTGTTCCGCCGATAACGACGATCCTCCGAAACGGGGATACAGAAACGTTACACCTCACAACACGATCTCCGTCTCTTCTCTATAGCAGAAACCGATAAAAATACACCTCCCGAAAGAGAGTATATGGTGATTCTTTTTATATATATATATTTCGAAATTCAACTGAACGTGGCGGAAGCGCACGGTGGTGGTCCAGCGAGGACACGCGACGACGGGGAATAAGAACTATTCGACCCGTTACGAATACGCATGCTCGTCCCGCACGATTTTAACACACACCGTGTTTTTCTCCAGTCGTCAAAGCGTTCGTGCGTCGAATTCGAAAAATAAAAAAAAGAAATACACCTTTTCTCTCTCTCTCGGGGTAAAAAGAGTCGATGTGTATTGTGTATAAAGGTTCTGCTGCGAGAAGTCTCGTTTTGCCGTGTGTTTCGGTAACGACGATCCTCCGAAACGTACATCTCATTCGTAAGAGAGGAAGAAAACAATCTCCCTGGGGCCAGTCGGTAATATACCGACATACGACGTGTCGTGCACATCCGTCTCACGCACGGTATACAAAATATGAATAAAACGTGTGTAGTCTCTCTCTCTCTCGACTTCTTAATATTTTCTTTCACCTCTGACGCATCATTTCAGGTGACGTCGGGAGCGCGGGAAAAAAAATTTTTCTAAACACACGAAACCGTTCATCTCACGAACAGCCGAAAAAGTTGTCGCTCAGATCCATATCGCAGTGGAGCGGTATCCGCGGGCGGTCGTAATTGAACGACGCACGACGCCGCGAACACTCACGCGAGTCCATACAAACGATTCCGATCGTTTTGCAACAACTAGAACGTACACTGTCCGTGAAATTCACAGAATTTTCGCGTGTCCGCGACAAACGCCGACGAGACACCCATCGTTCGCTCGTACGTAGCATCCTTCTCTTAACCCGACTCAGAGACGTTCTTTGCGCCCTTCGGTAAAAAAACGTTCGATCCGAAGAGGTGAACGACGGCGGGGATTTGACAGAGCTACGCAAGCAGTGTATGGTACGTAAACGACCCTCAGCCAGGCGTGGTCCAGGAATTGTATCCGTGGACCGCAATGTGCGTTCGAAATGTCGATGTTCATGTGTCCTGCAGTTCACACGTTGACGCGCAATTAGCTGCGTTCTTCATCGACCCACGAGCCAAGTGATCCACCGTTCAGGGTAATCGTATAAATTTTATATTTCACATATATAATTTTATTCTCATTTGTTCGACCTAATATCTCTCTTCTTTCAAAGAGAAGATAAAAGTTGATACCTGAATCTCCGACCAGCGCGCGAAGGAGATTCAGGCGTCGCCTTGGAGACGACACCGAAGCCTTTCGAGACGAAAAACGTTCAAGTAATATGTATATATTTCTCGACGTTCCGGGCGTATAGTGCATTCAAAAACCCGCGAAAGACGCAGAAGACTCGCACGCGTGGAAACGACGGGGATATATTTTGTATCCTACCCGATACTGAATCCATCGCGTGCAGTCGACCCTCGCGTTCTTCCGATCAGACGCATCTATTGTTGCGCGCATGTTTTCGCGTCGCATCGCGCGAAACGTTGCACGAATCGTACCGATCGATCGATTGAAAGCAAATAATGAAAAAAGACTTCACAGCTGGCTCTTTGCCGGTCATTCGTCCCATGTTATCTCTTGCCGCGAAATTGGCGCGCAAGAGTTGGGTGTCAGACGCGCGGCTTTAAAACGAGCTTCACGGCCGGTCCCTTCGTTACCGCTTTCGTTCTTTCTCTCGGAACGACCATGAACGAACACGACGAGCGACGCTACGGCATACACACGTCCACGGATTCGATTAAAAAAACAGACTTCACAGCTGGCTCTTTGCCGGTCATTCGTCCCATATTATCTCTTGCCGCGAAATTGGCGCGCAAGAGTTGGGTGTCAGACGCACGGCTTTAAAACGAGCTTCACGGCCGGTCCTCTCAATTCCGTGTACGGTACACGCAAGATGCGGGTTCCACTTCCAGACTACCCGGTCCCTTCTCTCTACGAGAATCGATAGTAGAAGAACGGCTCGAAAACGCGTCTCAGAGACTAGGGGAAAAGAAGCGGTATGCGAGCGAAACGAAAACGCATTATGGAAACGTCGCGAAACAATGTTCGACGGTTGCTCGGTTCCAATCGTGCGGCCGTTTCAATTTCTCGTGCGCTTCACCGTCCCTCCGTAACTCTGGCCGATCGCGTATACCGAAGAGCCGACACGCGCAAAAACCACAGGCATTGTATACTGTGTATATATATATATATGTTACAGTCACAGCCTTCGCGCGTTTTACTCTCCGACGCGGGGTTTCCACGACGAAAGAGAGACAGTTTCGTGGCGGGTGACTCGGCCGAATCGCTACGACGGGTATTTCTATTATAGAACGAATCATCGCCACCCTTTACCAGTGCCCGACGAAGGAATCACAAGGTCATCTGGAGTTTACAATGCCAGCGACGGTAATTCCAACGAAGACCCGATAAGTCAACTCATCGTTCTATTTCTCCCCGTACAGAAAAGCGAATCGACGCTAATGCACCTCGCGCAAGCACGAACGTTCTCTTCGCGTGGATCGTCCCATCGTCCAAAGATGTAAAGACGCATTGGAGATCGTGGTCTCTGGCGGGCTCATTGCACGCCCCACTGCATATCTTTCCTCGAATCGAGAATGATTCGTCCACTAAGGCTGCGAAACTACGCGTCGAGGAAACTAGGGGAAAGAAGCGGGATGCGAGCGAAACGACAATACATTATGGAAACGTCGCGAAACAATGTTCGGCGGTTGCTCGTTTCCTCCTGCGGACGTTTCATTGCTCGGGCGCTTCACGTCCCTCCGTAACCTTCGCGCGATCGCGTGCCCCGGAGAGCCGGCAACCGGTGAACCACAGGCGTATAAACTATAGTCTTCTATAGCAAGCCTTCGGCGGTTACTCTCCGACGCGGGGATTCCACGACGAGAGAGAATTTCGTGGCGGGTGACATCGGTCGAAACGCTACGACGGGTATTTCTATTATAGAACGAATCATCGCCACCCTTTACCAGTGCCCGACGAAGGAATCACAAGGTCATCTGGAGTTTACAATGCCAGCGACGGTAATTCCAACGAAGACCCGATAAGTCAACTCATCGTTCTATTTCTCCCCGTACAGACAAGCGAATCAACGCTATCGCACCTCACGCATGCACGAACGTTCTCTTCGCGTGAATCGTCCCATCGTCGAAAGATATAGCCGCTTGGAGATCGTGGCCCATCAAGTTCTTCCGTAACTCCTGCGCGATCGCGTACCCCGGAGAGCAGGCAACCGGTGAACCACAGGCGTATAAACTATAGTCTTCTATAGCAAGCCTTCGCGTTTACTCTACGACGCGGGGATTCCACGACGAGAGAGATTTTCGTGGCGGGTGACACGGCCGAATCGCTACGACGGGTATTTCTATTATAGAACGAATCATCGCCACCCTTTACCAGTGCCCGACGAAGGAATCACAAGGTCATCTGGAGTTTACAATGCCAGCGACGGTAATTCCAACGAAGACCCGATAAGTCAACTCATCGTTCTATTTCTCCCCGTACAGAAAAGCGAATCGGCGCTATCGCACCTCACGCAAGCAGGAATGATCTCTTCGCGTGGATCGTCCCATCGTCGAAAGATGTAAGACGTACAGAAATCGTGGTCCATCACGATTATTCGTAACTCTCCGAGTCGCGTATCTGAGAGTAGGGCAAACGGAGAACCACAGGCATAAATAATACTATATATTTCTTATATAGTTAGCCTTCGCGTTTTACTCTCCGACATGGGGATTCCACGACGAGAGAGAGTTTCGTGGCGGGTGACTCGGCCGAATCGCTACGACGGGTATTTCTATTATAGAACGAATCATCGCCACCCTTTACCAGTGCCCGACGAAGGAATCACAAGGTCATCTGGAGTTTACAATGCCAGCGACGGTAATTCCAACGAAGACCCGATAAGTCAACTCATCGTTCTATTTCTCCCCGTACAGAAAAGCGAATCGACGCTATCGCACCTCGCGCGAGCACGTAACTACTCTTCGCGTGGATCGTCCCATCGTCGAAAGATGTAAGACGCACGGAAATCGTGGCCCATCAACGTTTTTTTGTAACTCTGCCGATCGCGTATCACAGAGCCGAGACGCACATACCACAGGCGTATAATACCGTTTTCTTTCGTATGGTAAGCCTTCGCGTTTACTCTTCGGCGCGGGGTTTCCACGTCGAGAGAGACTTTCGTGGCGGGTGACATCGGTCGAAACGCTACGACGGGTATTACTATTATAGAACGAATCATCGCCACCCTTTACCAGTGCCCGACGAAGGAATCACAAGGTCATCTGGAGTTTACAATGCCAGCGACGGTAATTCCAACGAAGACCCGATAAGTCAACTCAACGTTCTATTTCTCCCCGTACAGAAAAGCGAATCGACGCTGTTGCACCTCACGCAAGCACGAACGTTCTCTTCGCGTGGATCGTCCCATCGTCGAAAGATGTAAGACGCACGGAAATCGTGGCACATCACGTGTTTTCGGAACTCTGTCGACCGCGTATCTCAGAGACGACGCGCGCGAACCACTGGCATATACTATTATATATCGCGTTTTACCCTCCGACGCGGGGATTCCACGACGAGAGAGAGTTTCGTGAGCGGGTTGACTCGGAAGAAACGCTACGACGGGTATTTCTATTATAGAACGCATCATCGCCACCCTTTACCAGTGCCCGACGAAGGAATCACAAGGTCATCTGGAGTTTACAATGCCAGCGACGGTAATTCCAACGAAGACCCGATAAGTCAACTCAACGTTCTATTTCTCCCCGTACAGAAAAGCGAATCGACGCAATCGCACCATACGCGTGCACGTAAACAACTCTTCGCGTGGATCGTCCCATCGTCGAGAGACGTAAGTTTTCATAGTATGAATTCGCGTTTTACTCTCCGACGCGGGGATTCCACGACGAGAGAGAGTTTCGTGAGCGGGTTGACTCGGAAGAAACGCTACGACGGGTATTTCTATTATAGAACGCATCATCGCCACCCTTTACCAGTGCCCGACGAAGGAATCACAAGGTCATCTGGAGTTTACAATGCCAGCGACGGTAATTCCAACGAAGACCCGATAAGTCAACTCAACGTTCTATTGCTCCCCGTACAGAAAAGCGAATCGACGCAATCGCACCATACGCGTGCACGTAACAACTCTTCGCGTGGATCGTCCCATCGTCGAGAGACGTAAGTTTCCATACTATGAATTCGCGTTTTACTCTCCGACGCGGGGATTCCACGACGAGAGAGAGTTTCGTGAGCGGGTTGACTCGGAAGAAACGCTACGACGGGTATTTCTATTATAGAACGCATCATCGCCACCCTTTACCAGTGCCCGACGAAGGAATCACAAGGTCATCTGGAGTTTACAATGCCAGCGACGGTAATTCCAACGAAGACCCGATAAGTCAACTCAACGTTCTATTACTCCCCGTACAGAAAAGCGAATCGACGCAATCGCACCATACGCGTGCACGTAACAACTCTTCGCGTGGGTCGTCCCATCGTCGAGAGACGTAAGTTTCATAGTAAGCCTTCGGCGTTTTACTCTCCGACGCGGGGATTCCACGACGAGAGAGAGAGTTTCGTGAGCGGGTTGACTCGGAAGAAACGCTACGACGGGTATTTCTATTATAGAACGCATCATCGCCACCCTTTACCAGTGCCCGACGAAGGAATCACAAGGTCATCTGGAGTTTACAATGCCAGCGACGGTAATTCCAACGAAGACCCGATAAGTCAACTCAACGTTCTATTTCTCCCCGTACAGAAAAGCGAATCGACGCAATCGCACCATACGCGTGCACGTAAACAACTCTTCGCGTGGATCGTCCCATCGTCGAGAGACGTAAGTTTTCATAGTATGAATTCGCGTTTTACTCTCCGACGCGGGGATTCCACGACGAGAGAGAGTTTCGTGAGCGGGTTGACTCGGAAGAAACGCTACGACGGGTATTTCTATTATAGAACGCATCATCGCCACCCTTTACCAGTGCCCGACGAAGGAATCACAAGGTCATCTGGAGTTTACAATGCCAGCGACGGTAATTCCAACGAAGACCCGATAAGTCAACTCAACGTTCTATTTCTCCCCGTACAGAAAAGCGAATCGACGCAATCGCACCATACGCGTGCACGTAAACAACTCTTCGCGTGGATCGTCCCATCGTCGAGAGACGTAAGTTTTCATAGTATGAATTCGCGTTTTACTCTCCGACGCGGGGATTCCACGACGAGAGAGAGTTTCGTGAGCGGGTTGACTCGGAAGAAACGCTACGACGGGTATTTCTATTATAGAACGCATCATCGCCACCCTTTACCAGTGCCCGACGAAGGAATCACAAGGTCATCTGGAGTTTACAATGCCAGCGACGGTAATTCCAACGAAGACCCGATAAGTCAACTCAACGTTCTATTACTCCCCGTACAGAAAAGCGAATCGACGCAATCGCACCATACGCGTGCACGTAACTACTCTTCGCGTGGATCGTCCCATCGTCGAGAGACGTAAGTTTCCATACTATGAATTCGCGTTTTACTCTCCGACGCGGGGATTCCACGACGAGAGAGTGTTTCGTGAGCGGGTTGACTCGGAAGAAACGCTACGACGGGTATTTCTATTATAGAACGCATCATCGCCACCCTTTACCAGTGCCCGACGAAGGAATCACAAGGTCATCTGGAGTTTACAATGCCAGCGACGGTAATTCCAACGAAGACCCGATAAGTCAACTCAACGTTCTATTGCTCCCCGTACAGAAAAGCGAATCGACGCAATCGCACCATACGCGTGCACGTAACAACTCTTCGCGTGGATCGTCCCATCGTCGAGAGACGTAAGTTTCATAAGTAAGCCTTCGGCGTTTTACTCTCCGACGCGGGGATTCCACGACGAGAGAGTGTTTCGTGGCGGGTGACTAGGCCGAAACGCTACGACGGGTATTTCTATTATAGAACGAATCATCGCCACCCTTTACCAGTGCCCGACGAAGGAATCACAAGGTCATCTGGAGTTTACAATGCCAGCGACGGTAATTCCAACGAAGACCCGATAAGTCAGCTCATCGTTCTATTTCTCCCCGTACAGAAAAGCGAATCGACGCTATCGCACCTCGCGCGAGCACGTAACAACTCTTCGCGTGGATCGTCCCATCGTCGAGAGACGTAAGACGCACGGAAATCGTGGTTCATC
>NW_027475265.1:0-2500 GCF_051020985.1 Nomia melanderi | reverse complement strand
ATGGACGAACGTAAACGCCCGCCACCGATTGGTTTTGATCTAATAAAAGCGTTCCTACCATCTCTGGTCGGAACTCTGTTTTGCATGTATTAGCTCTAGAATTACCACAGTTATCCAAGTAAATGTGGGTACGATCTAAGGAACCATAACTGATTTAATGAGCCATTCGCGGTTTCACCTTAATACGGCATGTACTGAGACATGCATGGCTTAATCTTTGAGACAAGCATATGACTACTGGCAGGATCAACCAGGGAGCTTCGAGTAAATTTTCATCATACGAAGCAAAAATATGTATGTATATATATATCTTAGTCGCCGACTCTCTCCCCTTAAGAGTCGGATCGACGATACTTTTTCTCGTCTTTAAGACAGTTCTCTTTCTCCTCTCTCTTCTCTCTACTCTCTTCTCTCTTCTCTTTCGAGTTGGTAAATTTCGCTCCACTATTAGATTACCAACTCCGCACGAATTACCACATGGGTATATCCGCGCATATACATCAGGAGGACCTCCAAAAATTTCAAACTCTCCCGTGTATCTCTCCGAGATCTTTTTAGAAGAAAAAGAATCTCGGATGTCACATCGACTTTCAGGTTTGTAAGCACGTATGCTCGAGCGCTCTCCATCGTGTAAGCACGGACATAACGCACGAAGTCCGAAGACCGCGTACGTTAACATGCTGGACATATCGAGAAAGCGCGAACCATGCTAGGCGTACCCATGTCGAGGCCCTCGCGTTAAAGATCATACTCTTCTTTTCGTTCTCTCTTCTTTGCCCAGAAATAATATATATTTCTTATAATATATACCTCTTAGTTTATGTATTTCTCTCTTAGGACACCTCAATTTTATATGTATATATTATATTTCATTCGAACAATTTTTGTTCGTCGCCCCTTTTTGTGTGTAGTATTTCGTTTGGTCTTTGCCATTAAATTTTTGTATACGAAAAATATATTTTCGCTCGGATAGAAAACCCCTTTTGGGTTTCTGAGAGTTGATGTGAGAGTCGTACAAGTATAACGAATATACGTTGTATCCAACCCAACATTCTGGGCTTACCACATAAGGGCCATTCGGTCTGAGACACCGACCCGTGGTCATGCTGTGTAGAGAAAAATTCGCAACGGAACGCGGTACAGAACAGTCGAGGAATGGACCTCGAGGAGCTGAACGACTGCTTCTCGACCGAGATCGTAGAATAGCCGCTCGCCCGCCGCTGCGCCGACCGGTCCGCTCGAACCGACGTGCTCTCTTATAGTAACCAAACGGGCGGCCGCGACGACCGCGGCGCCGGCCGCTCAGCACGGGCGCTTATGGTGGTAAACTGCCGCGCGTACAGACCAACCGGCCGGGCTGCTGGTACTTAGCCGCTGAAACTATGGTCGATTCGAACATATATTAACATACGATTTTTATTCGATAAATCGTTATTGTACATATTAAACGTTAGTTTCCACCGAAAGAAAAATTTTTTAGAATTTTTTTTTTCCAAAAATTGCAAGAGTAAACTTTTTTAATATTCGATTTAAAAATTTTTAAATGCTTAATCCTTACATTAAACTACTGGGAGAACTCAGAAATCATAATGAAAAAAATTACAAAAATTTATTTTTCTCAGAAACTCCGAAAAACAGAGTGGTCGAATCCGTGCAAGCCGGAATTTTTCTAAGTCCCCACGGTCAAGAGTAAACTTTTTTAATAAGCGTTTTAAAATTATTTCAATGTTTAATCCATGCGTAAACATGACGTTTATTAACGTTTTTAACATTAAAAAAAATTACAAAAATTTATTTTTCGGAAAAAATGGAAAAAACCGATTCGTCGGAGCGAGGTGTCCAGCCCGTGCGGTAATTCCAGCAGGCGAATCGGACTTCCCGAAATTTTTCTAAGTCCCACGGTCGACACCAACTTTTTTAATAAGCGTTTTAAAATTATTTCAATGTTTAATCCATGCGTAAACATGAAGTTTATTAACGTTTTTAACATTAAAAAAAATTACAAAAATTTATTTTTCGGAAAAAATGGAAAAAACCGATTCGTCGGAGCGAGGTGTCCAGCCCGTGCGGTAATTCCAGCAGGCGAATCGGACTTCCCGAAATTTTTCTAAGTCCCACGGTCGACACCAACTTTTTTAATAAGCGTTTTAAAATTATTTCAATGTTTAATCCATGCGTAAACATGACGTTTATTAACGTTTTTAACATTAAAAAAAATTACAAAAATTTATTTTTCGGAAAAAATGGAAAAAACCGATTCGTCGGAGCGAGGTGTCCAGCCCGTGCGGTAATTCCAGCAGGCGAATCGGACTTCCCGAAATTTTTCTAAGTCCCACGGTCGACACCAACTTTTTTAATAAGCGTTTTAAAATTATTTCAATGTTTAATCCATGCGTAAACATGAAGTTTATTAACGTTTTTAACATTAAAAAAAATTACAAAAATTTATTTTTCGGAAAAAATGGAAAAAACCGATTCGTCGGAGCGAGGTGTCCAGCCC
>NW_027475264.1:0-116016 GCF_051020985.1 Nomia melanderi | reverse complement strand
AACATTATAAAACTGTATACAACTATATGAAACTGTATAAAACTGTGTAAAAATATATAAAACTATATAAAACTAATAAAACTATATAAAACTAACAAAACTATATAAAACTATATAAAAACATATAAAACTCTATTGAACTGTATAAAACTATATAAAACCATATAAAACTAATAAAACTATATAAAACTATGTAGTACTATATAAAACTATATATAACTATATAAAACTAACAAAACTATATAAAACTACTTAAACCTGTATAAAACTATATAATACTATATAAAACTATATAAAAATATATAAAACTAACAAAACTATATAAAACTATATAAAACTCTATAAAATTATATAACACTATATAAAACTATATAAAACTATATAAAACTATGTGAAACTATACAAAACTATAGAAAACTATAGAAAACTGTATAAAACTAAATAAAACTGTATAAAACTGTATAGAACTATATAAAACTGTGTAAAACTATATAAAGCTATACAAAACAATATAAAACTATATAAAACAGTATAAAAATGTATAAAACTATATAGAACTACATAAAACTAATAAAACTATATAAAACTATATAAATCTATATAAAACTATATAAAACTACCAAAACTATACAAAACTATATAAAACTATATAAAGCTATATAAAACTATATACTACTATATAAAACTATATAAAACTATGTGAATCTAATAAAACTATATAAAACTTTATAAATCTATATAAAACTACATAAAACTATATAAAGCTCTATGAAACTATATGAAACTACATAAAACTATATAACGCCAATAAAACTATATAAAACGATATAAAACTAACAAAACTATATAAACCTATATAAAACTATATAAATCTAATAAAACTATATAAAACTACCAAAACTATATAAAACCATATAAAACTATATAAAACTATATAAAACTATATAAAACTATATAAAACTAATAAAACTATATAAAACTATACGAAACTATATAAAACTGACAAAACTATATAAAACACTATAAAACTATTAAAATTATATAAAACTAACAAAACTATATAAACCCATATAAAACTCTATAGAACTATGTAAAACTATATAAAACTATATAAAACTATATAAAACTATATAAAACTATATATAACTATACAAAACTAACAAATCTATTTAAAACTCTATAGAACTATATTAAACAATATAAAAGTATATAAAACTACATAAAACTAATAAAACTATATAAAACTATATAAAACTATATAAAACTATATAAAACTATATAAAACTAATAAAACTATATAAAACTGTATAGTACTATATAAAACTATATAAAACTAACAAAACTATATAAACCCATATAAAACACTATAGAACTATATAAAACTATATAAAGCTATGTAAAACTATATAAAAATATAAAAAACTATATAAAACTATATAAAACTCTATACAACTATATAACACCATATAACACTATATAAAACTATATAAAACTATATAAAACTATATAAAACTATATAAAACTATATAAAACTATATAAAACTATATAAAGCTATACAAAACTATTAAAAACTATATAAAACGATATAAAACTTTATACAACTATGTAAAACTATGTAAAACTAATAAAACTATATTGATACTTTGATTTATAGCGCTATCTCTAATAGCACCCGAGATTTCACCAGATATATATTTGATTTTTCCCTGACCCTGACAGACCGGCCCCATGAGACGGTGATTTTCTCGGCCCCTGGAGTTCCGAGGTCGATCCCGCTGCACAGATTCATGCGCCAGGGCCTCCTGCAGACAATGCACTTTGACTTATTGCGCTATCTGTAATAGCACCCGAGATATCACCAGATTTATATTGGATTTTTACATGACCTTGGGTGTCCGGCCCCATGTGTCGATGGTTTTCTCGGTCCCTCGTGGTCCGAGGTCGATCCCGCTGAACAGATTCATGCGCGAGGGCCACCTACAGACAATGCACTTTGATTTATTGCGCTATCTCTAATAGCACCCGAGATATCACCAGATATATATTGGATTTTTCCCTGACCCTGACAGTCCGACCCCATGAGACGGTGGTTTTCTCGGCCCCTAGTGGTCCGAGGTCGTTCCCACTGCACAGATTCATGCGCCAGAGCCTCCTGCAGACAATGCACTTTGACTTATTGCGCTATCTGTAATAGCACCCGAGATATCACCAGATTTATATTGGATTTTTCCCTGACCCAGAGTGTCCGACCCCATGAGACGGTGGGTTTCTCGGCCCCTGGTGGTTCGAGGTCGTTCCCGCTGCACAGATTCATGTGCCAGGACCTCCTGCAGACAGTGCACTTTGATTTATCGCGCTATCTGTAATAGCACCCGAGATACCACCAGATATATGCTGGATTTTTCCCTGACCCTGAGTGTCCGGCCCCATGTGTCGGTGGTTTTCCCGGCCCCTGGTGGTTCGAGGTCGATCCCGCTGCACAGATTCATGCGCCAGGGCCTCCTGCAGACAATGCACTTTGGCTTATTGCGCTATCTGTAATAGCACCCGAGATACCACCAGATATATGCTGGATTTTTCCCGGACCCTGAGTGTCCGGCCCCATGCGTCGGTGGTTCTCTCGACCCCTGGTGGTCCGAGGTCGTTCCCGCGGCACGGATTCATGCGCCAGGGCCTCCTGCAGGTAATTCACTTTGGTTTATTGCGGTATCTGTAATAGCACCCGAGATATCACCAGATATATATTGGATTTTTCCTTGACCCTGACTGTCCGGCCCCATGTGTCGATGGTTTTCTCGGTCCCTCGTGGGCCGAGGTCGTTCCCGCGGCACAGATTCATGCGCAAGGGCCTCATACGAACAATGAACTTTGATTTACTGCGCTATCTCTAATAGCACCCGAGATATCACCAGATATATATTGGATTTTCCCCTGACCCTGACAGACCGGCCCCATGAGACGGTGATTTTCCCGGGCCCTGGTGGTCCGAGGTCGATCCCGCTGCACAGATTCATGCGCCAGGGCCTCCTGCAGACAATGCACTTTGGTTTATTGCGCTATCTGTAATAGCACCCGAGATACCACCAGATATATGCTGGATTTTTCCCTGACCCTGAGTGTCCGGCCCCATGTGTCGGTGGTTTTCCCGGCCCCTGGTGGTTCGAGGTCGATCCCGCTGCACAGATTCATGCGCCAGGGCCTCCTGCAGACAGTGCACTTTGATTTATCGCGCTATCTGTAATAGCACCCGAGATATCACCAGATACATTCTGGATTTTTACATGACCTTGGGTTTCCTGCCCCATGTGTCGGAGGTTTTCGCTGCCCCTGGTGGTCCGAGGTCGCTCCCGCTGCACACATACATGCGCCAGGGCCCCCTGCAGATAATTCACTTTGGTTTAGTGCGCTATCTGTAAGAGCACCCGAAATATCACCAGATATATATATTGGATTTTTCTCCGACCCTGGGTGTCCTGCCCAATGTGTCGGTGATTTTCTCGGCCCCTGGTGGTCCGAGGTCGATCCCGCTGCACAGATTCATGCGCCAGGGCCTCCTGCATATAATTCACTTTGGTTTATTGCGCTATCTTTAATACCACCCGAGATATCACCAGATATATGCCGGATTTTTACATGACCTTGGGCGACGGATACCGAAAAGCTGTAATTTTCGCGGCCCCTGGTGGTCCGAGGTCGTTCCTGCTGCACAGATTCATGCGCCAGGGCCTCCTGCAGTCAATGCACTTTGGTTTACTGCGCTATCTCTAATAACACCCGAGATATCACCAGATACATCCTGGATTTTTACATGACCTTGGGTGTCCGGCCCCATGAGACGGTGGTTTTCTCGGCCCCTGGCGGGCCGAGGTCGTTCCCGCTGCACAGATTCATGCGCCAGGGCCTTCTGCAGACAATGCAGTTTGATTTATTGCGCTATCTCTAATAGCACCCGAGATATCACCAGATATATATTGGATTTTTCCTTGACCCTGACAGTCCGGCCCCATGTGTCGATGGTTTTCTCGGTCCCTCGTGGTCCGAGGTCGTTCCCGCTGGAAAGATTCATGCTCCAGGGCCTCCTGCAGATAATTCACTTTGGTTTATTGCGCTATCTCTAATAGCACCCGAGATATCATCAGATACATACTGGATTTTTACATGACCTTGGGTTTCCTGCCCCATGTGTCGGAGGTTTTCTCGGCCCCTGGTGGTCCGAGGTCGTTCCCGCTGCACAGATTCATGCGCCAGGGCCTCCCATAGATAATTCACTTTGGTTTATTGCGCTATCTGTAATATCACCCGAGATATCACCAGATATATATTGGATTTTTCCTTGAGCCTGAGTGTCCGGCCTCATGAAACGGTGGTTTTCTCGGCCCCTGGTGGTCCGAGGTCGTTCCCGCTGCACAGATTCATGCGCCATGGCTTCCTGCAGACAATGCACTTTGATTTATCGCGCTATCTGTAATAGCACCCGAGATATCACCAGATATATGCCGGATTTTTACATGACCTTGGGCGGCGGATAGAGAAAAGCTGTAATTTTCTCGGCCCCTGGTGGTCCGCGGTCGTTCCCGCTGCACAGATTCATGTGCCAGGGGCCCCTGCCGATAATTCACTTTGGTTTAGTGCGCTATCTGTAAGAGCACCCGAGATATCCCCAGATATATATTGGATTTTTCCCTGACCCTGAGTGTCCGACCCCATGAGACGGTGGTTTTGTCGGCCCCTGGTGGTCCGAGGTCGTTCCCGCAGCACAGATTCATGCGCCAGGGCCTCCTGCAGACAATACACTTTGATTTATTTTGCTATCTCTAATAGCACCCGAGATATCACCAGATATATATTGTATTTTTCCCTGACCCTAAGTGTCCGACCCCATGAGACGGTGGTTTTCTCGGCCCCTGGGGGTCCGCGGTCGTTCCCGCTGCACAGATTTATGCGCCAGGGCCCCCTGCAGATAATTCATTTTGATTTATTGCGCTCTCTCTAATAGCACCCGAGATATCACCAGATATATATTGGATTTTTCCCTGACCCTGAGGGTCCGGCCCCATGAGACGGTGGTATTCTCGGCCCCTGGGGGTCCGCGGTCGTTCCCGCTGCACAGATTCATTCGCCAGGGCCTCGATCAGATAATTCACTTTGGTTTATTGCGCTATCTCTAATAGCACCCGAGATATCACCAGATATATTTTGGATTTTTCCCTGACCCTGACAGTCCGGCACCGTGTGACGGTGGTTATCCCGGCCCCTGATGGTCCGAGGTCGATCCCGCTGCACAGATTCATGCGCCAGGGCCTCCTACAGACAATGTACTTTGATTTATTGCGCTTCCTGTAATAGCACCCAAGATATCACCAGATATATATTAGATTTTTCCCTGACCCTGACAGTCCGGCCTCATGAGACGGTGATTTTCTCGGCCCCTGGTGGTCCGAGGTCGATCCCGCTGCATCGATTCATGCGCCAGGGCCTCCTACAGGCAATGCACTTTGATTTATTGCGCTATCTGTAATAGCACACGAGATATCACCAGATATATTTTGGATTTTTCCCTGAGCCTAAGTGCGAGGCCCCATGAGACGGTGGTTTTCTCGGCCCCTGGTGCTCCGAGGTCGTTCGCGCTGCACTGATACATGCGCCAGGGTCTCCTACAGACAATGCACTTTGATTTATTGCGCTATCTCTAATAGCACCCGAGATATCACCAGATATATATTGGATTTTTCCCTGACCCTGAGTGCCCGGCCCCATGTTTCGGTGGCTTTCTCGACCCCTGGTGGTCCGTGGTCGATGCCGCTGCACAGATTCATTCGCCAGTGCCTCCTACAGACAATGCACTTTGGTTTATTACGCTATCTCTAATAGCACCCGAGATATCACCAGATATATATTGGATTTTTCCCTGACCCTGACGGTCCGGCCCCATGAGACGGTGATTTTCTCGGCCCCTGGTGGTCCGAGGTCGTTCCCGCTGCACAGACTCATGCGCCAGGGCCTGCTGCAGACAATGCACTTTGGTTTATTGCGCTATCTGTAATAGCACCCGAGATATCACCAGATATATATTGGATTTTTCCCTGACCCTGACAGTCCGGCCCCATGTGTCGGTGGTTTTCTCGGCCCCTGGTGGTCCGAGGTCGTTCCCGCTGCACAGATGCATGCGCCAGGGCCTCCTGCAGATAAACCACTTTGGTTTGTTGCGCTATCTGTAATAGCACCCGAGATATCACCAGATATATGCTGGATTTTTACATGACGTTGGGTGACGGATTCCGAATATCTGTAATTTTCTCCGCCCCTGGGGGTCCGAGGTAGTTCCTGCTGCACAGATTCATGCGCCAGGGCCTCCTACAGACAATGCACTTTGATTTATTGCGCTATCTGTAATAGCACCCGAGATATCACCAGATTTATATTGGATTTTTCCCTGACCCTGTGTGTCCAACCCCATGAGACGGTGGTTTTCTCGGCCCCTGGTGGTCCGAGGTCGATCCCGCTGCACTGATACATGCGCCAGGGTCTCCTACAGACAATGCCCTTTGATTTCTTGCGCTATCTGTAATAGCACACGAGATATCAC
Source organism: Nomia melanderi (assembly GCF_051020985.1). Classification (NCBI taxonomy): domain Eukaryota; kingdom Metazoa; phylum Arthropoda; class Insecta; order Hymenoptera; family Halictidae; genus Nomia; species Nomia melanderi. Next base: position 109,429 of record NW_027475264.1, on the reverse strand, counting down.
CAGATATACGCTGGATTTTTACATGACCTTGGGTGACGGATTCCAAATATCTGTAATTTTCTCGGCGCCTGGTGGTCCGAGGTCGTTCCTGCTGCACAGATTCATTCGCCAGTGTCTCCTACAGACAATGCACTTTGATTTATTGCGCTATCTGTAATAGCACCCGAGATATCACCAGATATATATTGGATTTTTCCCTGACCCTGACAGTCCGGCCCCATGAGACGGTAGTTTTCTCGGCCCCTGGTGGTCCGAGGTCGTTCCCGCTGCACAGATTCATGCGCCAGGGCCTCCTACAGACAATGGACTTTGATTTATTGCCCTATCTCTAATAGCACCCGAGATATCACCATATATATATTGGATTTTCCCCTGACCATGACAGTCCGGCCCCATGAGACGGTGATTTTCTCGGCCCCTGGTGGTCCGAGGTCGATCCCGCTGCATAGATTCATGCGCCAGGGCCTCCTACAGACAATGCACTTTGATATATTGCGCTATCTCTAATAGCACCCGAGATATCACCAGATATATATATTGGATTTTTCCCTGACCCAGAGTGTCCGGCCCCATGAGGCGGCAGTGTTCTCGGCCCCTGGTGGTCCGAGGTCGTTCCCGCTGCACAGATTCATGCGCCAGGGCCTCCTGCAGACAATGAACTTTGATTTATTTCGCTATCTGTAATAGCACCCGAGATATCACCAGATATATATTGGATTTTGCCCTGACCCTGAGTGTCCGACCCCATGAGACGGTGGTTTTCTCGGCCCCTGGTGGTCCGAGGTCGTTCCCGCTGCACAGACTCATACGCCAGGGCCTGCTGCAGACAATGCACTTTGGATTATTGCGCTATCTCTAATAGCACTCGAGATATCAGCAGATATATATTGTATTTTTCCCTGACCCTGAGTGTCCGGCCCCATGAGACGGTAGTTTTCACGGCCCCTGGTTGCCCGAGGTCGTTCCCGCTGCACAGATACATGCGCCAGCGGCTCCTACAGACAATGCACTTTGATTTATTGCGCTATCTGTAATAGCACCCGAGATATCACCAGATATATATTGGATTTTTCCCTGACCCTGAGTGCCCGGCCCCATGTTTCGGTGGTTTTCTCGACCCCTGGTGGTCCGAGGTCGTTCCCGCTGCAAATATTCATGCACCTGGGCCTCCTGCAGATAATTCACTTTGGTTTATTGCGCAATCGCTAATAGCACCCGAGATATCACCAGATATATATTGGATTTTTCCCTGACCCTGACAGTCCGGCCCCATGAGACGGTGATTTTCTCGGCCCCTGGTGGTCCGAGGTCGATCCCGCTGCATAGATTCATGCGCCAGGGCCTCCTACGGACAATGCACTTTGATTTATTGCGCTATCTCTAATAGCACCCGAGATATCACCAGATATATTTTGGATTATTCCCTGACCCTGAGTGCCAGGCCCCATGAGACGGCGGTTTTCTCGGCCCCTGGTGGTCCGAGGTCGTTCCGGCTGCACAGATTCATGCGCCAGCGCCTCCTGCAGACAATGCACTTTGATTTATTTCGCTATCTGTAATAGCACCCGAGATATCACCAGATATATATTGGATTTTTCCCCGACCCTGACAGTCCGGCCCCATGAGACGGTGATTTTCTCGGCCCCTGGTGGTCCGAGGTCGATCCCGCTGCATAGATTCATGCGCCAGGGCCTCCTACAGACAATGCACTTTGATTTATTGCGCTATCTCTAATAGCACCCGAGATATCACCAGATATATATTGGATTTTTCCCGGGCCCTGAGTGTCCGGCCCCATGAGACGGTAGTTTTCTCGGCCGCTGGTGGTCCGAGGTCGTTCCCGCTGCACAGATTCATGCGCCATGGCCTCCTGCAGACAATGCACTTTGGTTTATTGCGCTATCTCTAATAGCAGCCGAGATATCACCAGATATATATTGGATTTTCCCCTGACCCTGAGTGTGCGACCCCATGAGACGGTGGTTTTCTCGGCCCCTGGTGGTCAGAGGTAGTTCCTGCTGCACAGACTCACTCGCCAGGGCCTCCTACAGACAATGCACTTTGATTTATTGCGCTATCTGTAATAGCACCCGAGATATCAACAGATATATATTGGATTTTTCCCCGACCCCGACAGTCCGACCCCATGTGTCGGTGGTTTTCTCGGCCCCTGGTGGTCCGAGGTCGTTCCCGCTGCACAGATTCATGCGCCAGGGCCCCCTTCAGATAATTCACTTTGGTTTAGTGCGCTATCTGTAAGAGCACCCGAGATATCACCAGACATATATTGAATTTTTCCCCGACCCTGAGTGTCCGGCCCCATGAGTCGGTGGTTTTCTCGGCCCCTGGTGGTCTGAGGTCGATCCCGCTGCACAGATTCATGCGCCAGGGCCTCCTACAGACAATGCACTTTGATTTATTGCGCTATCTGTAAGAGCACCCGAGATCTCACCATATATATATTGGATTTTTCCCTGACCCTGACAGTCCGGCCCCATGTGACGGTGGTTTTCCCGGCCCCTCGTAGTCCGAGGTCGATCCCGCTGCACAGATTCATGCGCCAGGGCCTCCTACAGACAATGCACTTTGATTTATTGCGCTATCTGTAATAGCACCCGAGATATCACCAGATATATATTGGATTTTTCCCCTTCCCTGAGTGTCCGGCCCCATGTGTCGGTGGTTTTCTCGGCCGTTGGTGGTCCGAGGTCGATCCCGCTGCACAGATTCATGCGCCAGGGCCTCCTACAGACAATGCACTTTGATTTATTGCGCTATCTGTAATAGCACCCGAGATACCACCAGATATATATTGGATTTTTCCCTGACCCTGACAATCCGGCCCCATGTGCCGGTGCTTACCTCGGTCCCTGTTGGTCCGAGGTCGATCCCGCTGCACAGATTCATGCGCCAGGGCCCCTGCAGATAATTCACTTTGGTTTAGTGCGCTATCTGTAAGAGCACCCGTGATATCACCACATATATATTGGATTAATGCCTGACACCGAGTGTCAGGCCCCATGAGACGGTGGTTTTCTCGGCCCCTGGTGCTCCGACGTCGTTCCCGCTGCACAGATCCATGCGCCAGGGCCTCCTGCAGACAATGCACTTTGGTTTATTGCGCTATCTCTAGTTGCACCCGAGATATCACCAGATATATATTGGATTTTTCCCTGACCCTGAGTGTCCGGCCCCATGTGTCGGTGGTTTTCTCGGTCCCTCGTGGTCCGATGTCGATCCCTCTGCACAGATTCATGCGCCAGGGCCTCCCGCAGACAATGCACTTGGATTTATTGCACTATCTGTAATAGCACCCGAGGTATCACCAGATATATGCTGGATTTTTACGTGACCTTGGGTGACGGATTCCGAATATCTGTAATTTTCTCGGCGCCTGGTGGTCCGAGGTCGATCCCGCTTCACAGATTCATTCGCCAGTGCCTCCTACAGACAATGCACTTTGATTTATTGCGCTATCTCTAATAGCAAACGAGAAATCACCAGATATATATTGGATTTTTCCCCGACCCTGGCATTCCGGCCCAATGTGTCGATGTTTTTCTCGGTCCCTCGTGGTCCGAGGTCGATCCCGATGCACAGATTCATGCGCCAGTGCCTCCTACAGTCAATGCACTTTGATTAATTGCGCTATCTGTAATAGCACCCAAGATATCACCATATATATATTGGTTTTTCCCCTGACCCTGAGTGTCCGGCCCCATGGGACGGTAGTTTTTTCGGCCCCTGGTGGTCCGAGGTCGTTCCCGCTGCGCAGATTCATGCGCTAGGGCCTCCTGCAGACAATGCACTTTGATTTATTGCGCTATCTCTAAGAGCACCCGAGATATCACCAGATATATGTTGGATTTTTCCCTGACCCTGACAGTCTGGCCCCATGAGACGGTAGTTTCTTCGGCCCCTGGTGGTCCGAGGTCGTTCCCGCGGCGCAGATTCATGCGCCAGGGCCTCCTACAGACAATGCACTTTGATTTATAGCGCTATCTGTAATAGCACCCGAGATACCATCAGATATATATTGGATTTTTCCCTGACACTGAGTGTCCGGCCCCATGAGACGGTGGTTTTCTCGGCCCCTGGTGGTTCGAGGTCGTTCCCGCTGCACAGATTCATGCGCCAGGGCCTCCTACAGACAATGCACTTTGATTTATTGCGCTACCTGTAATAGCACCCGAGATTTCACCAGATATATATTGGATTTTTCCCTGTCCGTGAGTGTCCGGCCCCATGAGACGGTAGTTTCTTCGGCCCCTGGTGGTCCGAGGTCGTTCCCGCGGCGCAGATTCATGCGCCAGGGCCTCCTACAGACAATGCACTTTGATTTATAGCGCTATCTGTAATAGCACCCGAGATACCATCAGATATATATTGGATTTTTCCCTGACCCTGAGTGTCCCACCCCATGAGACGGTGGTTTTCTCGGCCCCTGGTGGTCCGAGGTCGTTCCCGCTGCACAGATTCATGCGCCAGGGCCCCCTGCAGATAATTCACTTTGGTTTAGTGCGCTATCTCTAAGAGCACCCGAGATATATTGGATTGTTCCCTGACCCCGAGTGTCCGGCCCCATGAGACGGTGGTTTTCTCGGCCCCTGGTTGTCCGAGGTCGTTCCCGCTGCACGGATTCATGCGCCAGGGCTTCCTGCACACAATGCACTTTGATTTATGGCGCTATCTGTTATAGCACCTGAGATATTTGCAGATATATATTGGATTTTTCCCTGACACTGAGTGTCCGGCCCCATGAGACGGTGGTTTTCTCGGCCCCTGGTGGTTCGAGGTCGTTCCCGCTGCACAGATTCATGCGCCAGGGCCTCCTACAGACAATGCACTTTGATTTATTGCGCTACCTGTAATAGCACCCGAGATTTCACCAGATATATATTGGATTTTTCCCTGTCCGTGAGTGTCCGGCCCCATGAGACGGTAGTTTTCTCGGCCCCTGGTGGTCCGAGGTCGTTCCCGCTGCACAGATTCATGAACCAGGGCCTCCTACAGACAATCCACTTTGATTTATTGCGCTATCTGTAATAGCACCCGAGAAATCACCAGATATATATTGGATTTTTCCCTGACCCTGAGTGTCCGACCCCATGAGACGGTGGTTTTCTCGGCCCCTGGTGGTCCGAGGTCGTTCCCCCTGCACAGATTCATGCGCCAGGGCCTCCTACGGACAATGCACTTTGATTTATTGCGCTATCTGTAATAGCACCCGAGATATCACCAGATATATATTGGATTTTTCCCTGAACCTGACAGACCGGCCCAATGTGTCGGTGGTTTTCTCGGCCCCCGGTGGTCCGAGGTCGATACCGCTGCACAGATTCATGCGCCAGAGACTCCTCCAGACAATGCACTTTGATTTATTCCGCTATCTGTAATAGCACCCGAGATATCACCAGATATATATTGGATTTTTCCTTGTCCCGGACAGTCCGGCCCCATGTGTCGATGGTTTTATCGGTCCCTCGTGGTCCGAGGTCGATACCGCTGAACAGATTCATGCGCCAGGGCTTCCTGCAGACAATTCACTTTGGTTTATTGCGCTATCTGTAATAGCACCCGAGATATCACCAGATATATGCTGGATTATTACATGACCTTGGGTGACGGATTCCGAATATCTGTAATTTTCTCGGCCCCTGGTTGTCCGAGGTCGTTCCGACTGCACAGATTCATTCGCCAGTGCCTCCTACAGACAATGCACTATGATTTATTGCGCGATCTGTAATAGCACCCGAGATATCACCAGATATATATTGGATTATCCCCTGACCCTGAGTGTCCGACCCCATGTGTCGGTGGTTTTCTCGGCCCCTGGTGGTGCGAGGTCGTTCCCGCTGCACAGATTCATGTGCTAGGGCCCCCTGCAGATAATTCACTTTGGGTTAGTGTGCTATCTGTAAGAGCAGCCGAGATATCACCAGATATATATTGAATATTTCCCCGACCCTGAGTGTCCGGCCCCAAGTGTCGGTGGTTTTCTCGGCCCCTAGTGGTCCGAGGTCGATACCGCTGCACAGATTCATGCGCCAGGGCCTCCTACAGACAATGCACTTTTATTTATTGCGCTATCTCTAATAGCACCCGAGATATCACCAGATATATATTGGATTTTTCCCTGACCCTGAGTGTCCGACCCCATGAGACGGTGGTTTTTTCGGCCCCTGGTGGTCCGAGTTCGTTCCCGCTGCACAGATTCATGCGCCAGGGCCTCCTGCAGATAATTCACTTTGGTTTATTGCGCTATCTCTAATAGCACCCGAGATATCACCAGATATATATTGGATTTTCCCCTGACCCTGACAGTCCGGCCCCATGTGTCGGTGGTTTTCTCGGCCCCTGGTGGTCCGAGGTCGTTCCCGCTGCACAGATTCATGCGCCGGGCCCCCTGCAGATAATTCACTTTGTTTTAGTGCGCTATCTGTAAGAGCACCCGAGATATCATCAGATATATATTGGATTTTCCCCTGACCCTGAGAGTCCGGCCCCATGAGACGGTGGTTTTCTCGGCCCCTGGTGATCCGAGGCCGATCCCGCTGCACAGATTCATGCGCCAGGGCAGCCTGCAGACAATTCACTTTGGTTTATTGCGCTATCTGTAATAGCACCCGAGATATCACCAGATATATATTGGATTTTTCCCTGAACCTGACAGACCGGCCCAATGTGTCGGTGGTTTTCTCGGCCCCCGGTGGTCCGAGGTCGATCCCGCTGCACAGATTCATGCGCCAGGGACTCCTCCAGACAATGCACTTTGATTTATTCCGCTATCTGTAATAGCACCCGAGATATCACCAGATATATATTGGATTTTTCCTTGTCCCGGACAGTCCGGCCCCATGTGTCGATGGTTTTCTCGGCCCCTGGTTGTCCGAGGTCGTTCCGACTGCACAGATTCATTCGCCAGTGCCTCCTACAGACAATGCACTATGATTTATTGCGCGATCTGTAATAGCACCCGAGATATCACCAGATATATATTGGATTATCCCCTGACCCTGAGTGTCCGGCCCCATGTGTCGGTGGTTTTCTCGGCCCCTGGTGGTCCGAGGTCGTTCCCGCTGCACAGATTCATGCGCCGGGCCCCCTGCAGATAATTCACTTTGTTTTAGTGCGCTATCTGTAAGAGCACCCGAGATATCATCAGATACATATTGAATTTTTCCCCGACCCTGAGTGTCCGGCCCCATGAGACGGTGGTTTTCTCGACCCCTGGGTGTCCGAGGTCGTTCGCGCTGCACAGATTCATGCGGCAGGGCCCCCTGCAGATACTTCACTTTGGTTTAGTGCGCTATCTGTAAGAGCCCCCGAGATGTCACCAGATATATACTGAATTTTTCCCCGACCCTGAGTGTCCGGCCCCATGAGACGGTGGTTTTCTCGGCCCCTGGTGGTCCGAGGTCGTTCCCGCTGCACAGATTCATGCGCCAGGGCCTCCTACAGACAATGCACTTTGATTTATTGCGCTACCTGTAATAGCACCCGAGATTTCACCAGATATATATTGGATTTTTCCCTGACCCCGAGTGTCCGGCCCCATGAGACGGTAGTTTTCTCGGTCCCTGGTGGTCCGAGGTCGTGCCCGCTGCACAGATTCATGCGCCAGGGCCCCCTGCAGATAATTCACTTTGGTTTAGTGCGCTATATCTAAGAGCACCCTAGATATCACCAGATATGTATTGGATTTTTCCCTGACCCTGTGGGTCCGGCCCCATGTGTCGGTGGTTTTCTCGGCCCCTGGTTGTCCGAGGTCGATCCCGCTGCACAGATTCATGCACCAGGGCCTCCTGCAGACAGTGCACTTTGACTTATCGCGCCAACTGTAATAGCTCCCGAGATATCATCAGATACATTCTGGATTGTTACATGACCTTGGGTGTCCGGCCCCATGTGTCGGTGGTTTTCTCGGCCCCTGGTGGCCGGAGGTCGATTCCGCTGCACAGATTCATGCGCCAGGGCACCTGCAGATAATTCACTTTGGTTTAGTGCGCTATCTGTAAGAGCACCCGTGATATCACCACATATATATTGGATTTTTGCCTGACACCGAGTGTCAGGCCCCATGAGACGGTGGTTTTCTCGGCCCCTGGTGCTCCGACGTCGTTCCCGCTGCACAGATCCATGCGCCAGGGCCTCCTGCAGATAATTCACTTTGGTTTATTGCGCTATCTCTAATAGCACCCGAGATATCACCAGATATATATTAGATTTTTCCCTGACCCTGAGTGTCCGACTACATGAGACGGTGGTTTTCTCGGCCCCTGGTGGTCCGAGGTCGTTCCCGCGGCACAGATTCATGCGCAAGGGCCTCCTACGGACAATGCACTTTGGTTTATTGCGCTATATCTAATAGCACCCGAGATATCACCAGATATATATTGGATTGTTCCCTGACCCCGAGTGTCCGGCCCCATGAGACGGTGGTTTTCTCGGCCCCTGGTGCTCCGAGGTCGTTCCCGCTCCACAGATGCATGCGCCAGGACCTCCTGCAGATAATTCACTTTGATTTATTGCGCTATCTCTAATAGCACCCGAGGGACCATCAGATACATCCTGGATTTTTACATAACCTTGGGTGTCCGGCCCCATGCGTCGGTGATTTTCTTGGCCCCTGGTGGTCCGAGGTCGTTCCCGCTACACAGATTCATGCGCCAGAGCCTCCTACAGACAATGCACTTTGATTTATTGCGCTATCTGTAATAGCACCCGAGATATCACCACATATATATTGGATTTTTCCCTGACCCTGAGTGTCCGACCCCATGAGACGGTGGTTTTCTCGGCCCCTGGTGGTCCGAGGTCGTTCCCGCTGCACAAATTCATGCGCCAGGGCCTCCTGCAGGCAATGCACTTTGGTTTATTGCGATATCTCTAATAGCACCCCAGATATCACCAGATATATATTGGATTTTTCCCTGACCCTGACAGTCCGGCCCCATGAGACGGTGATTTTCTCGGCCCCTGGTGGACCGAGGTCGTTCCCGCTACACAGATTCATGCGCCAGAGCCTCCTACAGACAATGCACTTTGATGTATTGCGCTATCTGTAATAGCACCCGAGATATCACCAGATATATATTGGATTTTTCCCTGACCCTGAGTGTCCGACCCCATGAGACTAGTTTTCTCGGGCCCTGGTGGTCCGAGGTCGTCCCCGCTGAACAGATTCATGCGCCAGGGCCTCCTACAGACAATGCACTTTGATTTATTGCGCAATCTCTAATAGCACCCGAGATATCACCAGATATATATTGGATTTTTCACTGACCCTGAGTGTCCGACCCAATGAGACGGTGGTTTTCTCGGCCCCTGGTGGGCCGAGGTCGTTCCCGCTGCACAGATTCATGCGCCAGGGCCTCCTTCAGATAATTCACTTTGGTTTATTGCGCTATCTCTTATAGCACCCGAGATATCACCAGATATATATTGGATTTTTCCCTGATCCTGAGTGTCCGGCCCCATGAGACTGTAGTTTTCTCGGCCCCTGGTGGTCCGAGGTCGTTCCCGCTGCACAGATTCATGCGCCAGGGCCTCCTGCAGACAATGCACTTTGGTTTATTGCGCTATCTGTAATAGCACCCGAGATATCAACACATATATATTGGATTTTTCCCTGACCCTGAGTGTCCGACCCCATGAGACGGTGGTCTTCTCGGCCCCTGGTGGTCCGAGGTCGTTCCCGCTGCACAGATTCATGCGCCAGAGCCTCCTACAGACAATGCACTTTGATTTATTGCGCTATCTGTAATAGCACCCGAGATATCACCCGATATATAATGGATTTTTCCCTGACCCTGACAGTCCGGCCCCATGAGACGGTGATTTTCTCGGCCCCTGGTGGTCCGAGGTCGTTCCCGCTGCACAGATACATGCGCCAGGGCCTCCTGCAGATAATTCACTTTGGTTCATTGCGCTATCTCTTATAGCACCCGAGATATCACCAGATATATATTGGATTTTTCCCTGACCCTGAGTGTCCGACCCCATGAGACGGTGGTTTTCTCGGCCCCTGGTGGTCCGAGGTCGTTCCCGCTGCACAGATTCATGCGGCAGGGCCTCCTACAGACAATGCACTTTGATTTATTGCGCTATCTGTAATAGCACCCGAGATATCACCACATATATATTGGATTTTTCCCTGAACCTGAGTGTCCGACCCCATGAGACGGTGGTTTTCTCGCTCCCTGTTGATCCGAGGTCGTTCCCGCTGCACAGATTCATGCGCCAGGGCCTCCTACAGACAATGCACTTTGGTTTATTGCGTTATCTGTAACAGCACCCGAGAAAGCACCATATATATGCTGGATTTTTACATGACTTTGGGTGACGGACACCGAAAATCTGTTATTTTCTCGGCCCCTGGTTGTCCGAGGTCGTTCCCGCTGCACAGATTCAGGCGCCAGGGACTCCTGCAGATAATTCACTTTGGTTTATTGCGCTATCTGTAATAGCACCCGAGAAAGCACCATATATATGCTGGATTTTTACATGACTTTGGGTGACGGACACCGAAAATCTGTATGTTTCTCGGCCCGTGGTGGTCCGAGGTCGTTCCCGCTTCACAGATTCATGCATCAGGGCCTCCTGCAGACAATGCACTTTGATTTATCGCGCTATCTGGAATAGAACCCGAGATATCATCAGATAAATGCTGAATTTTTACATGACATTGGGTGACGGATACCGAAAATCTCTAATTTTCTCGGCCCCTGGTGGTCCGATGTCGTTCCTGCTGCACAGATTCATGCGCAAGGGCCTCCCACTGACAATGCACTTTGATTTATTGCGCTATCTGTAATTGCACCCGAGATATCACCAGATATATATTGGATTTTTCCCTGACCCTGAGTGTCCTGCCCCATGAGACAGTGGTTTTCACGGCCCCTGGTGGTCCGAGGTCGTTCCCGCTGCACAGACTCATGCGCCAGGGCGTCCTGCAGACAATGCACTTTGGATTATTGCACTATCTCTAATAGCACCCGAGATATCACCAGATATATATTGGATTTTTCCCTGACCCTGAGTGTCCGACCCCATGAGACGGTGGTTTTCTCGGCCCCTGGTGGTCCGAGGTCGTTCCCGCTTCACAGATTCATGCATCAGGGCCTCCTGCAGACAATGCACTTTGATTTATCGCGCTATCTGGAATAGAACCCGAGATATCACCAGATATATGCTTGATTTTTCACTGACCCTGAGTGTCCGGCCCCATGAGACGGTGGTTGTCTCGGCCCCTAGTGGTCCGAGGTCGTTCCTGCTGCACAGATTCATTCGCCAGTGCCTCCTACAGACAATGCACTTTGATTTATTGCACTATCTCTAATAGCACCCGAGATATCACCACATATATAATGGATTTTTCCCTGACCCTGACAGTCAGGCCCCATGTGTCGGTGGTTTTCTCGGCCCCTAGTGGCCCGAGGTCGATTCCGCTGCACAGATTCATGCGCCAGGGCCCCCTAGAGATAATTCACTTTGGTTTAGTGCGCTATCTGTAAGAGCACCCGAGATATCACCAGATATATTATGGATTTTTCCCTGACCCTGACAGTCTGGCCCCATGAGACGGTGGTTTTCTCGGCCCCTGGTGGTCCGAGGTCGTTCCCGCTGCACAGATTCATGCGCCAGGGCCTCCTACAGACAATGCACTTTGATTTATTGCGCTACCTGTAATAGCACCCGAGATTTCACCAGATATATATTGGATTTTTCCCTGACCCCGAGTGTCCGGCCCCATGAGACGGTAGTTTTCTCGGCCCCTGGTGGTCCGAGGTCGTTCCCGCTGCACAGATTCATGCGCTAGGGCCTCCAGCAGATAATTCACTTTGGTTTATTGCGCTATCTCTAATAGCACCCGAGATATCACCAGATATATATTTGATTTTTGCCTGACCCTGACTGTCCGGCCTCATGTGTCGGTGGTTTTCTCGGCCCCTGGTGGTCCGAGGTCGATCCCGCTGCACAGATTCATGCGCCAGGGCCTCCTATAGACAATGCACTTTGATTTATTGCGCTATCTCTAATAGCACCCGAGGGACCATCAGATACATCCTGGATTTTTACATAACCTTGGGTGTCCGGCCCCATGCGTCGGTGATTTTCTCGGTCCCTGGTGGTCCGAGGTCGTGCCCGCTGCACAGATTCATGCACCAGGGCCTCCTGCAGACAGTGCACTTTGACTTATCGCGCCAACTGTAATAGCTCCCGAGATATCATCAGATACATTCTGGATTGTTACATGACCTTGGGTGTCCGGCCCCATGAGTCGGTGGTTTTCTCGGCCCCTGGTGGCCGGAGGTCGATTCCGCTGCACAGATTCATGCGCCAGGGCACCTGCAGATAATTCACTTTGGTTTAGTGCGCTATCTGTAAGAGCACCCGTGATATCACCACATATATATTGGACTTTTGCCTGACACCGAGTGTCAGGCCCCATGAGACGGTGGTTTTCTCGGCCCCTGGTGCTCCGACGTCGTTCCCGCTGCACAGATCCATGCGCCAGGGCCTCCTGCAGATAATTCACTTTGGTTTATTGCGCTATCTCTAATAGCACCCGAGATATCACCAGATATATATTAGATTTTTCCCTGACCCTGAGTGTCCGACTACATGAGACGGTGGTTTTCTCGGCCCCTGGTGGTCCGAGGTCGTTCCCGCGGCACAGATTCATGCGCAAGGGCCTCCTACGGACAATGCACTTTGGTTTATTGCGCTATATCTAATAGCACCCGAGATATCACCAGATATATATTGGATTGTTCCCTGACCCCGAGTGTCCGGCCCCATGAGACGGTGGTTTTCTCGGCCCCTGGTGCTCCGAGGTCGTTCCCGCTCCACAGATGCATGCGCCAGGACCTCCTGCAGATAATTCACTTTGATTTATTGCGCTATCTCTAATAGCACCCGAGGGACCATCAGATACATCCTGGATTTTTACATAACCTTGGGTGTCCGGCCCCATGCGTCGGTGATTTTCTTGGCCCCTGGTGGTCCGAGGTCGTTCCCGCTACACAGATTCATGCGCCAGAGCCTCCTACAGACAATGCACTTTGATTTATTGCGCTATCTGTAATAGCACCCGAGATATCACCACATATATATTGGATTTTTCCCTGACCCTGAGTGTCCGACCCCATGAGACGGTGGTTTTCTCGGCCCCTGGTGGTCCGAGGTCGTTCCCGCTGCACAAATTCATGCGCCAGGGCCTCCTGCAGGCAATGCACTTTGGTTTATTGCGATATCTCTAATAGCACCCCAGATATCACCAGATATATATTGGATTTTTCCCTGACCCTGACAGTCCGGCCCCATGAGACGGTGATTTTCTCGGCCCCTGGTGGACCGAGGTCGTTCCCGCTACACAGATTCATGCGCCAGAGCCTCCTACAGACAATGCACTTTGATGTATTGCGCTATCTGTAATAGCACCCGAGATATCACCAGATATATATTGGATTTTTCCCTGACCCTGAGTGTCCGACCCCATGAGACTAGTTTTCTCGGGCCCTGGTGGTCCGAGGTCGTCCCCGCTGAACAGATTCATGCGCCAGGGCCTCCTACAGACAATGCACTTTGATTTATTGCGCAATCTCTAATAGCACCCGAGATATCACCAGATATATATTGGATTTTTCACTGACCCTGAGTGTCCGACCCAATGAGACGGTGGTTTTCTCGGCCCCTGGTGGGCCGTGGTCGTTCCCGCTGCACAGATTCATGCGCCAGGGCCTCCTTCAGATAATTCACTTTGGTTTATTGCGCTATCTCTTATAGCACCCGAGATATCACCAGATATATATTGGATTTTTCCCTGATCCTGAGTGTCCGGCCCCATGAGACTGTAGTTTTCTCGGCCCCTGGTGGTCCGAGGTCGTTCCCGCTGCACAGATTCATGCGCCAGGGCCTCCTGCAGACAATGCACTTTGGTTTATTGCGCTATCTGTAATAGCACCCGAGATATCAACACATATATATTGGATTTTTCCCTGACCCTGAGTGTCCGACCCCATGAGACGGTGGTCTTCTCGGCCCCTGGTGGTCCGAGGTCGTTCCCGCTGCACAGATTCATGCGCCAGAGCCTCCTACAGACAATGCACTTTGATTTATTGCGCTATCTGTAATAGCACCCGAGATATCACCCGATATATAATGGATTTTTCCCTGACCCTGACAGTCCGGCCCCATGAGACGGTGATTTTCTCGGCCCCTGGTGGTCCGAGGTCGTTCCCGCTGCACAGATACATGCGCCAGGGCCTCCTGCAGATAATTCACTTTGGTTCATTGCGCTATCTCTTATAGCACCCGAGATATCACCAGATATATATTGGATTTTTCCCTGACCCTGAGTGTCCGACCCCATGAGACGGTGGTTTTCTCGGCCCCTGGTGGTCCGAGGTCGTTCCCGCTGCACAGATTCATGCGGCAGGGCCTCCTACAGACAATGCACTTTGATTTATTGCGCTATCTGTAATAGCACCCGAGATATCACCACATATATATTGGATTTTTCCCTGAACCTGAGTGTCCGACCCCATGAGACGGTGGTTTTCTCGCTCCCTGTTGATCCGAGGTCGTTCCCGCTGCACAGATTCATGCGCCAGGGCCTCCTACAGACAATGCACTTTGGTTTATTGCGTTATCTGTAACAGCACCCGAGAAAGCACCATATATATGCTGGATTTTTACATGACTTTGGGTGACGGACACCGAAAATCTGTTATTTTCTCGGCCCCTGGTTGTCCGAGGTCGTTCCCGCTGCACAGATTCAGGCGCCAGGGACTCCTGCAGATAATTCACTTTGGTTTATTGCGCTATCTGTAATAGCACCCGAGAAAGCACCATATATATGCTGGATTTTTACATGACTTTGGGTGACGGACACCGAAAATCTGTATGTTTCTCGGCCCGTGGTGGTCCGAGGTCGTTCCCGCTTCACAGATTCATGCATCAGGGCCTCCTGCAGACAATGCACTTTGATTTATCGCGCTATCTGGAATAGAACCCGAGATATCATCAGATAAATGCTGAATTTTTACATGACATTGGGTGACGGATACCGAAAATCTCTAATTTTCTCGGCCCCTGGTGGTCCGATGTCGTTCCTGCTGCACAGATTCATGCGCAAGGGCCTCCCACTGACAATGCACTTTGATTTATTGCGCTATCTGTAATTGCACCCGAGATATCACCAGATATATATTGGATTTTTCCCTGACCCTGAGTGTCCTGCCCCATGAGACAGTGGTTTTCACGGCCCCTGGTGGTCCGAGGTCGTTCCCGCTGCACAGACTCATGCGCCAGGGCGTCCTGCAGACAATGCACTTTGGATTATTGCACTATCTCTAATAGCACCCGAGATATCACCAGATATATATTGGATTTTTCCCTGACCCTGAGTGTCCGACCCCATGAGACGGTGGTTTTCTCGGCCCCTGGTGGTCCGAGGTCGTTCCCGCTTCACAGATTCATGCATCAGGGCCTCCTGCAGACAATGCACTTTGATTTATCGCGCTATCTGGAATAGAACCCGAGATATCACCAGATATATGCTTGATTTTTCACTGACCCTGAGTGTCCGGCCCCATGAGACGGTGGTTGTCTCGGCCCCTAGTGGTCCGAGGTCGTTCCTGCTGCACAGATTCATTCGCCAGTGCCTCCTACAGACAATGCACTTTGATTTATTGCACTATCTCTAATAGCACCCGAGATATCACCACATATATAATGGATTTTTCCCTGACCCTGACAGTCAGGCCCCATGTGTCGGTGGTTTTCTCGGCCCCTAGTGGCCCGAGGTCGATTCCGCTGCACAGATTCATGCGCGAGGGCCTCTTGCAGACAGTGCACTTTGATTTATCGCGCTATCTGTAATAGCACCCGCGATATCATCAGATACATTCTGTATTTTTACATGAAGTTGTGTGTCCGGCCCCATGTGTCGGTGATTTTCTCTGTCCCTGGTGGTCCGAGGTCGTTCCCGCTGCACAGATTCATGCGCCAGGGCCCCCTGCACATAATTCGCTTTGGTTTAGTGCGCTATCTATAAGAGCACCCGTGATATCACCACATATATATTGGATTTTAGCCTGACACCGAGTGTCAGGCCCCATGAGACGGTGGTTTTCTCGGCCCCTAGTGGTCCGAGGTCGTTCCTGCTGCACAGATTCATGCGCCAGGGCCTCCTGCAGACAATTCACTTTCGTTTATTGCGTTATCTCTAATAGCACCCGAGATATCACCAGATATATGTTGGATTTTTCCCTGACCCTGACAGTCCTGCCCCACGAGACGGTGATTTTCTCGGCCCCTGGTGGTCCGGGGTCGTTCCCGCTGCATAGATTCATGCGCCAGGGCCCGCTGCAGATAATTCACTTTGGTTTAGTGCGCTATCTGTAAGAGGACCCGAGATATCACCAGATATATATTGAATTTTTCAACCGACCCTGAGTGTCCGGCCCCAGGAGACGGTGGTTTTCTCGGACCCTGGTGATCCGACGTCGTTCCCGCTGCACAGATTCATGCGCCAGGGCCTCCTGCAGATAATTCACTTTAGTTTAGTGCGCTATCTGTAAGAGCACCCGAGATATCACCAGATATATATTGAATTTTTCAACCGACCCTGAGTGTCCGGCCCCATGAGACGGTGGTTTTCTCGGCCCCTAGTGGTCCGAGGTCGTTCCTGCTGCACAGATTCATTCGCCAGTACCTCCTACAGACAATGCACTTTGATTTATAGCGCTATCTCTAATAGCACCCGAGATATCACCAGATATATATTGGATTTTTCCCGGACCCTGACAGGACGGCCCCATGAGACGGTGATTTTCTCGGCCCCTGGTGGTCCGAGGTCGTTGCCGCTGCGCAGATTCATGCGCCAGGGCCTCCTGCAGACAATTCACTTTGGATTCTTGCGCTATCTCTAATAGCACCCGAGATATCACCAGATATATATTGGATTTTTCCATGACCCTGAGTGTCCGGCCCCATGAGACGGTGGTTTTCTCGGCCCCTGGTGGTCCGAGGTCGTTCCCGCTGCACGTATTCATGCGCCAGGGCCTCCTGCAGATAATTCACGTTGGTTTATTGCGCTATCTCTAATAGCACCCGAGATATCACCAGATATATATTGGATTTTTCCCGGACCCTGACAGGACGGCCCCATGAGACGGTGATTTTCTCGGCCCCTGGTGGTCCGAGGTCGTTGCCGCTGCGCAGATTCATGCGCCAGGGCCACCTGCAGATAATTCACTTTGGATTATTGCGCTATCTCTAATAGCACCCGAGATATCACCAGATATATATTGGATTTTTCCCCGACCCTGAGTGTCCGGCCCCATGAGACGGCGGTTTTCTCGGCCCCTGGTGGTCCGAGGTCGTTCCCGCTGCACAGATTCATGCGCCAGGGCCTCCTGCAGATAATTCACCTTGGATTATTGCGCTATCTCTAATAGCACCCGAGATATCACCAGATATATATTGGATTTTTCCCCGACCCTGAGTGTCCGGCCCCACGAGACGGTGGTTTTCTCGGCCCCTAGTGGTGCGAGGTTGTTCCTGCTGCACAGATTCATTCGCCACTGGCTCCTACAGACAATGCACTTTGATTTATTGCACTATCTCTAATAGCACCCGAGATATCACCAGATATATATTGGATTTTTCCCTGACCCTGACAGTCCGGCCCCATGAGACGGTGATTTTCTCGGCCCCTGGTGGTCCGAGGTCGTTCCCCCTGCACAGATTCAGGCGCCAGGGCCTCCTACAGACAATGAACTTTGATTTATTGCGCTATCTCGAATAGTACCCGAGATATCACCAGATATATATTGGATTTTTCCCTGACCCTGACAGTCCGGCCTCATGAGAAGGTGATTTTCTTGGCTCCTATGGGTCCGAGGTCGTCCCCACTGCACAGATTCATGCGCTAGGACCTTCTGCAGACAATGCACTTTTATTTATTCCGCTATCTCTAATAGCACCCGAGATATCACCAGATATATATTGGATTTTTCCGTGACCCTGAGGGTCCGGCCCCATGAGACGGTGATTTTCTCGGCCCCTGGTGGTCCGAGGTGGATCCCGCTGCACAGAGTCATGCGCCAGGGCCTCCTACAGACAATGCACTTTGATTTATTGCGCTATCTGTAATATCACCCGAGATATCACCAGATATATATTGGATTTTTCCCTGACCCTGAGTGTCCGACCCCCTGAGACGGTGGACTTCTCGGCCCCTGGTGATCCGAGGTCGTTCCCGCTGCACAGACTCATGCTCCAGGGCCTCCTACAGACAATGCACTTTGATTTGTTGCGGTATCTCTAATAACACCCGAGATATCACCACATATATAATGGATTTTTCCCTGACCCTGACAGTCCGGCCCCATGTGTCGGTGGTTTTCTCGGCCCCTAGTGGCCCGAGGTCGATTCCGCTGCACAGATTCATGCGCGAGGGCCTCTTGCAGACAGTGCACTTTGATTTATCGCGCTATCTGTAATAGCACCCGAGATATCATCAGATACATTCTGTATTTTTACATGAAGTTGTGTGTCCGGCCCCATGTGTCGGTGATTTTCTCTGTCCCTGGTGGTCCGAGGTCGTTCCCGCTGCACAGATTCACGCGCCAGGGCCCCCTGCACATAATTCAATTTGGTTTAGTGCGCTATCTGTAAGAGCACCCGTGATATCACCACATATATATTGGATTTTAGACTGACACCGAGTGTCAGGCCCCATGAGACGGTAGCTTTCTCGGATCCTAGTGCTCCGAGGTCGTTCCTGCTGCACAGATTCATGCGCCAGGGAATGCTACAGACAATGCTCATTGATTTATCGCGCTATCTGTAATAGCACCCAAGATGTCACCAGATGTATGCTGGATTTTTTCATGACCATGGGTGACGGATACCGAACATCTGTAATTTTCTCGGCCCCTGGCGGTCCGAGGTCGTTCCTGCTGCACAGATTCATTCGCCAGTACCTCCTACAGACAATGCACTTTGATTTATTGCGCTATCTCTAATAGCACCCGAGATATCACCAGATATATATTGGATTTTCCCCTGACCCTGAGGGACCAGCCCCATGAGACTGTGGTTTTCTCGGCCCCTGGTGGTCCGAGGTCGTTCCCGCTGCACAGATTCATGCGCCAGGACCTCCTGCAGATAATTCACCTTGGATTATTGCGCTATCTCTAATAGCACTCGAGATATCACCAGATATATATTGGATTTTTCCCTGACCCTGACAGTCCTGCCCCACGAGACGGTGATTTTCTCGGCCCCTGGTGGTCCGGGGTCGTTCCCGCTGCACAGATTCATGCGCCCGGGCCTCCTACAGACAATGCACTTTGATTTATTGAGCTATCTGTAATATCACCCGAGATATCACCAGATATATGCTGGTTTTTTACATAACCTAGGGTGACGGATTCCGAATATCTGCAATTTTCACGGCCCCTGGTGGTGCGACGTCGTTCCCGCTGCACAGATTCATGCGCCAGGGCCCGCTGCAGATAATTCACTTTGGTTTAGTGCGCTATCTGTAAGAGCACCCGAGATATCACCAGATATATATTGAATTTTTCAACCGACCCTGAGTGTCCGGCCCCATGAGACGGTGGTTTTCTCGGCCCCTAGTGGTCCGAGTTCGTTCCCGCTGCACAGAATCATGCGCCAGGGCTTCCTGCAGACAATGCACATTGATTCATCGTGCTATCTCTAATAGCACCCGAGATATCACCAAATATATATTGGATTTTTCCCTGACCCGGACAGTCCGGCCCCATGAGACGGTGGTTTTCTCGGCCCCTGGTGGTCCGAGGTCGTTCCCGCTGAACAGATTCATGCGCCAGGGCCTCCTACAGACAATGCACTTTGGTTTATTGCGCTATCTCTAATACCACCCGAGATATCATCAGATACATCCTGGGTTTTTACATGACCTTGCGTGTACGGCCCCATGTGTCGGTGGTTTTCTCGGCCCGTGGTGGTCCGAGGTCGTCCCCGCTGCACAGATTCATGCATCAGGGCCTCCTGCAGATAATTCACTTTAGTTTATTGCGATATCTCTAATAGCACCCGAGATATCACCAGGTATATATTGGATTTTTCCCCGACCCTGAGTGTCCGGCCCCATGAGATGGTGGTTGTCTCGGCCCCTAGTGGTCCGAGGTCGTTCCTGCTGCACAGATTCATTCGCCAGTGCCTCCTACAGACAATGCACTTTGATTTATTGCACTATCTCTAATAGCACCCGAGATATCACCACATATATAATGGATTTTTCCCTGACCCTGACAGTCCGGCCCCATGTGTAGTTGGTTTTCTCGGCCCCTAGTGGCCCGAGGTCGATTCCGCTGCACAGATTCATGCGCGAGGGCCTCTTGCAGACAGTGCACTTTGATTTATCGCGCTGTCTGTAATAGCACCCGAGATATCATCAGATACATTCTGTATTTTTACATGAAGTTGTGTGTCCGGCCCCATGAGACGGTGGTTTTCTCGGCCCCTAGTGGTCCGAGGTCGTTCCTGCTGCACAGATTCATGCGCCAGGGCCTCCTGCAGACAATTCACTCTGGTTTATTGCGTTATCTCTAATAGCACCCGAGATATCACCAGATATATGTTGGATTTTTCCCTGACCCTGACAGTCTTGCCCCACGAGACGGTGATTTTCTCGGCCCCTGGTGGTCCGGGGTCGTTCCCGCTGCATAGATTCATGCGCCAGGGCCCGCTGCAGATAATTCACTTTGGTTTAGTGCGCTATCTGTAAGAGGACCCGAGATATCACCAGATATATATTGAATTTTTCAACCGACCCTGAGTGTCCGGCCCCAGGAGACGGTGGTTTTCTCGGACCCTGGTGATCCGACGTCGTTTCCGCTGCACAGATTCATGCGCCAGGGCCTCCTGCAGATAATTCACTTTGGTTTAGTGCGCTATCTGTAAGAGCACCCGAGATATCACCAGATATATATTGAATTTTTCAACCGACCCTGAGTGTCCGGCCCCATGAGACGGTGGTTTTCTCGGCCCCTAGTGGTCCGAGGTCGTTCCTGCTGCACAGATTCATTCATCAGTACCTCCTACAGACAATGCACTTTGATTTATTGCGCTATCTCTAATAGCACCCGAGATATCACCAGATATATATTGGATTTTTCCCGGACCCTGACAGGACGGCCCCATGAGACGGTGATTTTCTCGGCCCCTGGTGGTCCGAGGTCGTTGCCGCTGCGCAGATTCATGCGCCAGGGCCACCTGCAGATAATTCACTTTGGATTATTGCGCTATCTCTAATAGCACCCGAGATATCACCAGATATATATTGGATTTTTCCCCGACCCTGAGTGTCCGGCCCCATGAGACGGCGGTTTTCTCGGCCCCTGGTGGTCCGAGGTCGTTCCCGCTGCACAGATTCATGCGCCAGGGCCTCCTGCAGATAATTCACCTTGGATTATTGCGCTATCTCTAATAGCACCCGAGATATCACCAGATATATATTGGATTTTTCCCCGACCCTGAGTGTCCGGCCCCACGAGACGGTGGTTTTCTCGGCCCCTAGTGGTCCGAGGTTGTTCCTGCTGCACAGATTCATTCGCCACTGGCTCCTACAGACAATGCACTTTGATTTATTGCACTATCTCTAATAGCACCCGAGATATCACCAGATATATATTGGATTTTTCCCTGACCCTGACAGTCCGGCCCCATGAGACGGTGATTTTCTCGGCCCCTGGTGGTCCGAGGTCGTTCCCCCTGCACAGATTCATGCGCCAGGGCCTCCTACAGACAATGAACTTTGATTTATTGCGCTATCTCGAATAGTACCCGAGATATCACCAGATATATATTGGATTTTTCCGTGACCCTGAGTGTCCGGCCCCATGAGACGGTAGTTTTCTCGGCCAATGGTGGTCCGAGGTCGTTCCCGCTGCACAGATTCATGCGCTAGGGCCTCCTGCAGACAATGCACTTTGATTTATTTCGCTATCTCTAATAGCACCCGAGATATCACCAGATATATATTGGATTTTTCCCTGACCCTGACAGTCCGGCCTCATGAGAAGGTGATTTTCTTGGCTCCTATGGGTCCGAGGTCGTCCCCACTGCACAGATTCATGCGCTAGGACCTTCTGCAGACAATGCACTTTTATTTATTCCGCTATCTCTAATAGCACCCGAGATATCACCAGATATATATTGGATTTTTCCGTGACCCTGAGTGTCCGGCCCCATGAGACGGTAGTTTTCTCGGCCAATGGTGGTCCGAGGTCGTTCCCGCTGCACAGATTCATGCGCTAGGGCCTCCTGCAGACAATGCACTTTGATTTATTTCGCTATCTCTAATAGCACCCGAGATATCACCAGATATATATTGGATTTTTCCCTGACCCTGACAGTCCGGCCCCATGAGACGGTGATTTTCTCGGCCCCTGGTGGTCCGAGGTGGATCCCGCTGCACAGAGTCATGCGGCAGGGCCTCCTACAGACAATGCACTTTGATTTATTGCGCTATCTGTAATAGCACCCGAGATATCACCAGATATATATTGGATTTTTCCCTGACCCTGAGTGTCCGACCCCCTGAGACGGTGGTCTTCTCGGCCCCTGGTGGTCCGAGGTCGTTCCCGCTGCACAGACTCATGCTCCAGGGCCTCCTACAGACAATGCACTTTGATTTGTTGCGGTATCTCTAATAACACCCGAGATATCACCACATATATAATGGATTTTTCCCTGACCCTGACAGTCCGGCCCCATGTGTCGGTGGTTTTCTCGGCCCCTAGTGGCCCGAGGTCGATTCCGCTGCACAGATTCATGCGCGAGGGCCTCTTGCAGACAGTGCACTTTGATTTATCGCGCTATCTGTAATAGCACCCGAGATATCATCAGATACATTCTGTATTTTTACATGAAGTTGTGTGTCCGGCCCCATGTGTCGGTGATTTTCTCTGTCCCTGGTGGTCCGAGGTCGTTTTCGCTGAACAGATTCATGCGCCAGGGCCCCCTGCACATAATTCACTTTGGTTTAGTGCGCTATCTGTAAGAGCACCCGTGATATCACCACATATATATTGGATTTTAGCCTGACACCGAGTGTCAGGCCCCATGAGACGGTAGCTTTCTCGGACCCTGGTGCTCCGAGGTCGTTCCTGCTGCACACATTCATCCGCCAGGGCCTCCTGCAGACAATGCACTTTGATTTGTTGCGCTATCTAATAGCACCCGAGATATCACTAGATATGTATTGGATTTTCCCCTGACCCTGAGTGTCCGGCCACATGAGACGGTGGTTTTCTCGACCCCTGGTGGTCCGAGGTCGTTCCCGCTGCACAGATTCATGCGCCAGGGCCTCCTACAGACAATGCACTTTGGTTTATTGCGCTATCTGTAATAGAACCCGAGATATCAGCAGATATATATTGGATTTTTCCCTGAGCCGGACAGTCCGTCCCGATGAGACGGTGGTTTTCTCGGCCCCTGGTAGTCCGAGGTCGTCCCCGCTGCACAGATTCATGCGCCAGGGCCCCCTGCAGATAATTCGCTTTTGTTTAGTGCGCTATCTGTAATAGCACCCGAGATATCACCATATATATATTGGATTTTTCCCTGAACCTGAGTGTCCGACCCCATGAGACGGTGGTTTTCTCGGCCCCTGGTGGTCCGAGGTTGTTCCCGCTGCAAAGATTCATGCGCCAGGGCCTCCTACAGACAATGCACTTTGATTTATTGCGCTATCTTTAATTGCACCCGAGATATCACTAGATATATATTGGATTTTCCCCTGACCCTAAGTGTCCGGCCACATGAGACGGTGGTTTTCTCGGCCCCTGGTGGTCCGAGGTCGATCCCGCTGCACAGATTCATGCGCCAGGGCCTCCTACAGACAATGCACTTTGGTTTATTGCGCTATCTCTAGTAGCACCCGAGATATCACCGGATATATATTGGATTTTTCCCTGACCCTGAGTGCCCGGCCCCATGTTTCGGTGGTTTTCTCGACCCCTGGTGGTCCGAGGTCGATCCCGGTGCACCGATTCATGCGCTAGGGCCTCCTGCAGACAATGCACTTCGATTTATTGCGCTATCTCTAATAGCACCCGAGATATCACCAGATATATATGGGATTTTTTCCTGACCCTGACAGTCCGGCCTCATGAGACGGTGATTTTCTCGGCCCCTGGTGGTCCGAGGACGATCCCGCTGCACATATTCATGCGCCAGGGCCTCCTACAGACACGGCACTTTGATTTATTGCGCTATCTCTAATATCACCCGACATATCACCAGATATATATTGGATTTTTTCCTGACCCTGACAGTCCGGCTTCATGAGACGGTGATTTTCTCGGCCCCTGGTGGTCCGAGGTCGATCCCGGTGCAACGATTCATGCGCTAGGGCCTCCTGCAGACAATGCACTTCGATTTATTGCGCTATCTCTAATAGCACCCGAGATATCACCAGATATATATTGGATTTTTCCCTGACCCTGACAGTCCGGCCTCATGAGAAGGTGATTTTCTTGGCTCCTGTGGGTCCGAGGTCGTCCCCACTGCACAGATTCATGCGCTTGGACCTCCTGCAGACAATGCACTTTTATTTATTCCGCTATCTCTAATAGCACCCGAGATATCACCTGATATATATTGGATTTTTCCGTGACCCTGAGTGTCCGGCCCCATGAGACGGTAGTTTTCTCGGCCAATGGTGGTCCGAGGTCGTTCCCGCTGCACAGATTCATGCGCTAGGGCTTCCTGCAGACAATACACTTTGATTTATCGCGCTATCTGTAATAGCAGCTGAGATATAACCAGATATATATTGGATTTTTCCCTGACCCTGAGTGTCCGGCCCCATGAGACGGTGGTTTTCTCGGCACCTGGTGGTCCAAGGTCGTTCCCGCTGAACAGATTCATGCGCCAGGGCTTCCTGCAGACAATGCACTTTGATTTATCGCGCTATCTGCAATATCACCCGAGATATCAACAGATATATGCCGGATTTTTACATGACCTTGGGCGACGGATACCGAAAAGCTGTAATTTTCTCGGCCCCTGGTGGTCCGAGGTCGTTCGAGCTGCACAGATTCATGCACCAGGGCCTCCTGCAGACAATGCACTTTGGTTTATTGCGCTATCTCTAATAACACCCGAGATATCACCAGATATATATTGGATTTTACCCTGACCCTGACAGTCCGGCCCCATGAGTTGGTGGTTTTTTCGGCCCCTGGTGGTCCGAGGTCGTTCCCGCTGCACAGATTCATGCGCCAGGGCCTCCTGCAGACAATGCACTTTGATATATCGCGCTATCTCTAATAGCACCGGAGATATCACCAGATATATGCTGGATTTTTACATGACCATAGGTGACGGATTCCGAATATCTGTAATTTTCTCGGCCCCTAGTGGTCCGAGGTCGTTCCAGCTGCACAGATTCATTCGCCAGTGCCTCCTGCAGACAATGCACTTTGGTTTATTGCGCTATCTCTAATAACACCCGAGATATCACCAGATATATATTGGATTTTACCCTGACCCTGACAGTCCGGCCCCATGAGTTGGTGGTTTTCTCGGTCCCTCGTGGTTCGAGGTCGATCCTGCTGAACAGATTCATGCGTCAGGGCTTCCTGCAGAAAATTCACTTTGGTTTATTGCGCTATCTGCAATAGCACCCGAGATATCAACAGATATATGCTGGATTTTTACATAATCTTGGGTGACGGATTCCGAAAAGCTGTAATTTTCTCGGCCCCTGGTTGTCCGAGGTCGTTCGTGCTGCACAGATTTATGCGCTAGGGCCTCCTGCAGACAATGCACTTTGATTTATTGCGCCATCTCTAATAGCACCCGAGATATCACCAGATATATGCTGGATTTTTACATGACCTTAGGTGACGGATTCCGAATATCTGTAATTTTCTCGGCCCCTGGTGGTCCGAGGTCGTTCCTGCTGCACACATTCATCCATCAGGGCCTCCTGCAGACAATGCACTTTGATTTATTGCGCCATCTCTAATAGCACCCGAGATATCACCAGATATATGCTGGATTTTTACATGACCTTAGGTGACGGATTCCGAATATCTGTAATTCTCTCGGCCCCTGCTGGTCCGAGGTCGTTCCCGCTGCACAGATTCATGCGCCGGGGCCCCCTGCAGATAATTCACTTTGTTTTAGTGCGCTATCTGTAAGAGCACCCGAGATATCACCAGATATATACTGGATTTTTCCCCGACCCTGAGTGTCCGGCCCCTTGTGTCGGTGGTTTTCTCGGCGCCTGGTGGTCCGAGGTCGATCCCGCTGCACAGATTCATGCGCCAGGGCCTCCTGCAGACAATGCACTTTGATTTATTGCGCTATCTGTAATAGATCCCGAGATATCACCACATATATATTGGATTTTTCACTGACCCTGAGTGTCCTACCCCATGAGACGTTGGTTTTCTCGGCCCCTGGTGGTCCGAGGTCGTTCCCGCTGCACAGATTCATGCGCCAGGGCCTCCTGCAGACAATGCACTTTGGATTATTGCGCTATCTCTAATAGCACCCGAGATATCACCACATATATATTGGATTTTTCCCTGACCCTGAGTGTCCGACCCCATGAGACGGTGGTTTTCTCGGCCCCTGGTGGTCCGAGGTCGTTCCCGCTGCACAGATTCATGCGCCAGGGCCTCCTGCAGCCAATGCACTTTGGTTTATTGCGATATCTCTAATAGCACCCCAGATATCACCAGATATATATTGGATTTTTCCCTGACCCTGAGTGTCCGTCCCCATGAGACGGTGGTTTTCTCGGCCCCTGGTGGTCCGAGGTCGTTCCCGCTGCACAGATTCATGCGCCAGGGCCTCCTGCAGACAATGCACTTTGGTTTATTGCGCTATCTGTAATAGCTCCCGAGATATCACCACATATATATTGGATTTTTCCCTGACCCTGAGTGTCCTGCCCCATGAGACGTTGGTTTTCTCGGCCCCTGGTGGTCCGAGGTCCTTCCCGCTGCACAGATTCATGCGCCAGGGCCTCCTGCAGACAATGCACTTTGGATTATTGCGCTATCTCTAATAGCACCCGAGATATCACCAGATATATATTGGATTTTTCCCTGACCCTGAGTGTCCGACCCCATGAGACGGTGGTTTTCTCGGCCCCTGGTGGTCAGAGGTCGTTCCCGCTGCACAGATTCATGCGCCAGGGCCTCCTGCAGACAATGCACTTCGATTTATTGCGCTATCTCTAATAGCACCCGAGATATCACCAGATATATATGGGATTTTTTCCTGACCCTGACAGTCCGGCCTCATGAGACGGTGATTTTCTCGGCCCCTGGTGGTCCGAGGACGATCCCGCTGCACATATTCATGCGCCAGGGCCTCCTACAGACACGGCACTTTGATTTATTGCGCTATCTCTAATATCACCCGACATATCACCAGATATATATTGGATTTTTTCCTGACCCTGACAGTCCGGCTTCATGAGACGGTGATTTTCTCGGCCCCTGGTGGTCCGAGGTCGATCCCGGTGCAACGATTCATGCGCTAGGGCCTCCTGCAGACAATGCACTTCGATTTATTGCGCTATCTCTAATAGCACCCGAGATATCACCAGATATATATTGGATTTTTCCCTGACCCTGACAGTCCGGCCTCATGAGAAGGTGATTTTCTTGGCTCCTGTGGGTCCGAGGTCGTCCCCACTGCACAGATTCATGCGCTTGGACCTCCTGCAGACAATGCACTTTTATTTATTCCGCTATCTCTAATAGCACCCGAGATATCACCTGATATATATTGGATTTTTCCGTGACCCTGAGTGTCCGGCCCCATGAGACGGTAGTTTTCTCGGCCAATGGTGGTCCGAGGTCGTTCCCGCTGCACAGATTCATGCGCTAGGGCTTCCTGCAGACAATACACTTTGATTTATCGCGCTATCTGTAATAGCAGCTGAGATATAACCAGATATATATTGGATTTTTCCCTGACCCTGAGTGTCCGGCCCCATGAGACGGTGGTTTTCTCGGCACCTGGTGGTCCAAGGTCGTTCCCGCTGAACAGATTCATGCGCCAGGGCTTCCTGCAGACAATGCACTTTGATTTATCGCGCTATCTGCAATATCACCCGAGATATCAACAGATATATGCCGGATTTTTACATGACCTTAGGTGACGGATTCCGAATATCTGTAATTTTCTCGGCCCCTGGTGGTCCGAGGTCGTTCCTGCTGCACACATTCATCCATCAGGGCCTCCTGCAGACAATGCACTTTGATTTATTGCGCCATCTCTAATAGCACCCGAGATATCACCAGATATATATTGGATTTTTCCCTGACCCTGAGTGTCCGGCCCCATGTGTCGGTGGTTTTCTCGGCCCCTGGTGGTCCGAGGTCGTTCCCGCTTCACAGATTCATGCGCCAGGGCTTCCTGCAGACAGTGCACTTTGATTTATCGCGCTATCTGCAATAGCACCCAAGATATCAACAGATATATGCCGGATTTTTACATGAACTTGTGCGACGGATACCTAAAAGCTGTAATTTTCTCGGCCCCTGGTGGTCCGAGGTCGTTCGTGCTGCACAGATTCATGCGCCAGGGCGTCCTGCAGACAATGCACTTTGGTTTATTGCGCTATCTCTAATAACACCCGAGATATCACCTGATATATATTGGATTTTTCCCTGACCCTGAGTGTCCGACCCCATGAGACGGTGATTTTCTCGGCCCCTGGTGGTCCGAGGTCGATCCCGCTGCACAGATTCATGCGCCGGGGCCTCCTGCAGACAATGCACTTTGATTTATTGCGCTATCTCTAATAGCACCGGAGATATCTCCAGATATATATTGGATTTTCCCCTGACCCTGAGTGTCCGGCCCCATGAGACGGTAGTTTTCTCGGCCCCTGGTGATCCGAGGTCGTTCCCGCTGCACAGATTCATGCACCAGGGCCTCCTACAGACAATGCACTTTGATTTATTGCGCTATCTGTAATAGCACCCGAGAAATCACCAGATATATATTGGATTTTTCCCTGACCCTGAGTGTCCGACCCCATGAGACGGTGGTTTTCTCGGCCCCTGGTGGTCCGAGGTCGATCCCGCTGCACAGATTCATGCGCCGGGGCCTCCTGCAGACAATGCACTTTGATTTATTGCGCTATCTCTAATAGCACCGGAGATATCTCCAGATATATATTGGATTTTCCCCTGACCCTGAGTGTCCGGCCCCATGAGACGGTGGTTTTCTCGGCACCTGGTGGTCCAAGGTCGTTCCCGCTGAACAGATTCATGCGCCAGGGCTTCCTGCAGACAATGCACTTTGATTTATCGCGCTATCTGCAATATCACCCGAGATATCAACAGATATATGCCGGATTTTTACATGACCTTGGGCGATGGATACCGAAAAGCTGTAATTTTCTCGGCCCCTGGTGGTCCGAGGTCGTTCGAGCTGCACAGATTCATGCGCCAGGGCCTCCTGCAGACAATGCACTTTGGTTTATTGCGCTATCTCTTATAACACCCGAGATATCACCAGATATATATTGGATTTTACCCTGACCCTGACAGTCCGGCCCCATGAGTTGGTGGTTTTTTCGGCCCCTGGTGGTCCGAGGTCGTTCCCGCTGCACAGATTCATGCGCCAGGGCCTCCTGCAGACAATGCACTTTGATATATCGCGCTATCTCTAATAGCACCCGAGATATCACCAGATATATGCTGGATTTTTACATGACCTTAGGTGACGGATTCCGAATATCTGTAATTTTCTCGGCCCCTAGTGGTCCGAGGTCGATCCTGCTGCACAGATTCATTCGCCAGTGCCTCCTGCAGACAATGCACTTTGGTTTATTGCGCTATCTCTAATAACACCCGAGATATCACCAGATATATATTGGATTTTACCCTGACCCTGACAGTCCGGCCCCATGAGTTGGTGGTTTTCTCGGTCCCTCGTGGTTCGAGGTCGATCCTGCTGAACAGATTCATGCGTCAGGGCTTCCTGCAGAAAATTCACTTTGGTTTATTGCGCTATCTGCAATAGCACCCGAGATATCAACAGATATATGCTGGATTTTTACATAATCTTGGGTGACGGATTCCGAAAAGCTGTAATTTTCTCGGCCCCTGGTTGTCCGAGGTCGTTCGTGCTGCACAGATTTATGCGCTAGGGCCTCCTGCAGACAATGCACCTTGATTTATTGCGCCATCTCTAATAGCACCCGAGATATCACCAGATATATGCTGGATTTTTACATGACCTTAGGTGACGGATTCCGAATATCTGTAATTTTCTCGGCCCCTGGTGGTCCGAGGTCGTTCCTGCTGCACACATTCATCCATCAGGGCCTCCTGCAGACAATGCACTTTGATTTATTGCGCCATCTCTAATAGCACCCGAGATATCACCAGATATATATTGGATTTTTCCCTGACCCTGAGTGTCCGGCCCCATGTGTCGGTGGTTTTCTCGGCCCCTGGTGGTCCGAGGTCGTTCCCGCTTCACAGATTCATGCGCCAGTGCCCCCTGCAGATAATTCACATTGATATATTGCGCTATCTCTAATAGAACCCGAGATATCACCAGATATATATTGGATTTTTCCCTGACCCTGACAGTCTGGCCCCATTTGACGGTGGTTTTCTCGGCCCCTGGTTGTCCGAGGTCGTTCGTGCTGCACAGATTTATGCGCTAGGGCCTCCTGCAGACAATGCACTTTGATTTATTGCGCCATCTCTAATAGCACCCGAGATATCACCAGATATATGCTGGATTTTTACATGACCTTAGGTGACGGATTCCGAATATCTGTAATTTTCTCGGCCCCTGGTGGTCCGAGGTCGTTCCTGCTGCACACATTCATCCATCAGGGCCTCCTGCAGACAATGCACTTTGATTTATTGCGCCATCTCTAATAGCACCCGAGATATCACCAGATATATGCTGGATTTTTACATGACCTTAGGTGACGGATTCCGAATATCTGTAATTTTCTCGGCCCCTGCTGGTCCGAGGTCGTTCCCGCTGCACAGATTCATGCGCCGGGGCCCCCTGCAGATAATTCACTTTGTTTTAGTGCGCTATCTGTAAGAGCACCCGAGATATCACCAGATATATACTGGATTTTTCCCCGACCCTGAGTGTCCGGCCCCTTGTGTCGGTGGTTTTCTCGGCGCCTGGTGGTCCGAGGTCGATCCCGCTGCACAGATTCATGCGCCAGGGCCTCCTGCAGACAATGCACTTTGATTTATTGCGCTATCTGTAATAGATCCCGAGATATCACCACATATATATTGGATTTTTCACTGACCCTGAGTGTCCTACCCCATGAGACGTTGGTTTTCTCGGCCCCTGGTGGTCCGAGGTCGTTCCCGCTGCACAGATTCATGCGCCAGGGCCTCCTGCAGCCAATGCACTTTGGTTTATTGCGATATCTCTAATAGCACCCCAGATATCACCAGATATATATTGGATTTTTCCCTGACCCTGAGTGTCCGTCCCCATGAGACGGTGGTTTTCTCGGCCCCTGGTGGTCCGAGGTCGTTCCCGCTGCACAGATTCATGCGCCAGGGCCTCCTGCAGACAATGCACTTTGGTTTATTGCGCTATCTGTAATAGCTCCCGAGATATCACCACATATATATTGGATTTTTCCCTGACCCTGAGTGTCCTGCCCCATGAGACGTTGGTTGTCTCGGCCCCTGGTGGTCCGAGGTCCTTCCAGCTGCACAGATTCATGCGCCGGGGCCTCCTGCAGACAATGCACTTTGGATTATTGCGCTATCTCTAATAGCACCCGAGATATCACCAGATATATATTGGATTTTTCCCTGACCCTGAGTGTCCGACCCCATGAGACGGTGGTTTTCTCGGCCCCTGGTGGTCAGAGGTCGTTCCCGCTGCACAGATTCATGCGCCAGGGCCTCCTACAGACAATGCACTGTGATTTATTGCGCTATCTGTAATAGCTCCCGAGATATCACCACATATATATTGGATTTTTCCCTGACCCTGAGTGTCCTACCCCATGAGACGTTGGTTTTCTCGGCCCCTGGTGGTCCGAGGTCGTTCCCGCTGCACAGATTCATGCGCCAGGGCCTCCTGCAGCCAATGCACTTTGGTTTATTGCGATATCTCTAATAGCACCCCAGATATCACCAGATATATATTGGATTTTTCCCTGACCCTGAGTGTCCGACCCCATGTGACGTTGGTTTTCTCGGCTCCTGGTGGTCCGAGGTTGTTCCCGCTGCACAGATTCAATAGCCAGGGCCTCCTGCAGACAATGCACTTTGGATTATTGCGCTATCTCTAATAGCACCCGAGATATCACCAGATATATATTGGATTTTTCCCTGACCCTGAGTGACCGGCCCCATGACACGGTAGTTTTCTCGGCCCCTGGTGGTCCGAGGTCGTTCCCGCTGGCCAGATTCATGCGCCGGTGCCCCCTGCAGATAATTCACTTTGTTTTAGTGCGCTATCTGTAAGAGCACCCGAGATACCACCAGATGTATGCTGGATTTTTACATGACCTTGGGCGACGGATTCCGAATATCTGTAATTTTCTCGGCCCCTGCTGGTCCGAGGTCGTTCCCGCTGCACAGATTCATGCGCCGGGGCCCCCTGCAGATAATTCACTTTGTTTTAGTGCGCTATCTGTAAGAGCACCCGAGATATCACCAGATATATACTGGATTTTTCCCCGACCCTGAGTGTCCGGCCCCATGTGTCGGTGGTTTTCTCGGCGCCTGGTGGTCCGAGGTCGATCCCGCTGCACAGATTCATGCGCCAGGGCCTCCTGCAGACAATGCACTTTGATATATTGCGCTATCTGTAATAGATCCCGAGATATCACCACATATATATTGGATTTTTCACTGACCCTGAGTGTCCTACCCCATGAGACGTTGGTTTTCTCGGCCCCTGGTGGTCCGAGGTCGTTCCCGCTGCACAGATTCATGCGCCAGGGCCTCCTGCAGACAATGCACTTTGGATTATTGCGCTATCTCTAATAGCACCCGAGATATCACCGCATATATATTGGATTTTTCCCTGACCCTGAGTGTCCGACCCCATGAGACGGTGGTTTTCTCGGCCCCTGGTGGTCCGAGGTCGTTCCTGCTGCACAGATTCATGCGCCAGGGCCTCCTACAGACAATGCACTTTGATTTATTGCGCTATCTGTAATAGCACCCGAGATATCACCACATATATATTGGATTTTTCCCTGACCCTGAGTGTCCGACCCCATGAGACGGTGGTTTTCTCGGCCCCTGTTGGTCCGAGGTCGTTCCCGCTGCACAGATTCATGCGCCAGGGCCTCCTGCAGCCAATGCACTTTGGTTTATTGCGATATCTCTAATAGCACCCCAGATATCACCAGATATATATTGGATTTTTCCCTGACCCTGAGTGTCCGACCCCATGAGACGGTGGTTTTCTCGGCCCCTGGTGGTCCGAGGTCGTTCCCGCTGCACACATTCATGCGCCAGGGCCTCCTGCAGACAATGCACTTTGGTTTATTGCGCTATCTGTAATAGCTCCCGAGATATCACCACATATATATTGGATTTTTCCCTGACCCTGAGTGTCCTGCCCCATGAGACGTTGGTTTTCTCGGCCCCTGGTGGTCCGAGGTCGTTCCCGCTGCACAGATTCATGCGCCAGGGCCTCCTTCAGACAATGCACTATGGATTATTGCGCTATCTGTAATAGCACCCGAGATATCACCACATATATATTGGATTTTTCCCTGACCCTGAGTGTCCGACCCCATGAGACGGTGGTTTTCTCGGCCCCTGGTGGTCCGAGGTCGTTCCCGCTGCACAGATTCATGCGCCAGGGCCTCCTGCAGCCAATGCACTTTGGTTTATTGCGATATCTCTAATAGCACCCCAGATATCACCAGATATATATTGGATTTTTCCCTGACCCTGACAGTCCGGCCCCATGAGACGGTGATTTTCTCGGCCCCTGGTGGTCCGAGGTCGTTCCCGCTGCACAGATTCATGCTCCAGGGCCTCCTGCAGATAATTCACTTTGGTTTATTGCGCTATCTATTATAGCACCCGAGATATCACCAGATATATATTGGATTTTTCCCTGACCCTGAGTGTCCGTCCCCATGAGACGGTGGTTTTCTCGGCCCCTGGTGGTCCGAGGTCGTTCCCCCTGCACAGATTCATGCGCCAGGGCCTCCTGCAGACAATGCACTTTGGTTTATTGCGCTATCTGTAATAGCTCCCGAGATATCACCACATATATATTGGATTTTTCCCTGACCCTGAGTGTCCTGCCCCATGAGACGTTGGTTTTCTCGGCCCCTGGTGGTCCGAGGTCCTTCCCGCTGCACAGATTCATGCGCCAGGGCCTCCTGCAGACAATGCACTTTGGATTATTGCGCTATCTCTAATAGCACCCGAGATATCACCAGATATATATTGGATTTTTCCCTGACCCTGAGTGTCCGACCCCATGAGACGGTGGTTTTCTCGGCCCCTGGTGGTCAGAGGTCGTTCCCGCTGCACAGATTCATGCGCCAGGGCCTCCTACAGACAATGCACTGTGATTTATTGCGCTATCTGTAATAGCTCCCGAGATATCACCACATATATATTGGATTTTTCCCTGACCCTGAGTGTCCTACCCCATGAGACGTTGGTTTTCTCGGCCCCTGGTGGTCCGAGGTCGTTCCCGCTGCACAGATTCATGCGCCAGGGCCTCCTGCAGCCAATGCACTTTGGTTTATTGCGATATCTCTAATAGCACCCCAGATATCACCAGATATATATTGGATTTTTCCCTGACCCTGAGTGTCCGACCCCATGAGACGGTGGTTTTCTCGGCCCCTGGTGGTCCGAGGTCGTTCCCGCTTCACAGATTCATGCGCCAGGGCCTCCTGCAGCCAATGCACTTTGGTTTATTGCGATATCTCTAATAGCACCCCAGATATCACCAGATATATATTGGATTTTTCCCTGACCCTGACAGTCCGGCCCCATGAGACGGTGATTTTCTCGGACCCTGGTGGTCCGAGGTCGATCCCGCTGCACAGATTCATGCGCCAGGGCCTCCTGCAGACAATGCACTTTGGTTTATTGCGCTATCTCTAATAGCACCCGAGATATCACCAGATATATATTGGATTTTTCCATGACCCTGAGTGTCCGGCCCCTTGAGACGGTGGTTTTCTCGGCCCCTGGTGGTCCGAGGTCGTTCCCGCTGCACAGATTCATGCGCCAGGGCCTCCTGCAGATAATTCACTTTGGTTTATTGCGCTATCTATTATAGCACCCGAGATATCACCAGATATATATTGGATTTTTCCCTGACCCTGAGTGTCCGTCCCCATGAGACGGTGGTTTTCTCGGCCCCTGGTGGTCCGAGGTCGTTCCCGCTGCACAGATTCATGCGCCAGGGCCTCCTGCAGACAATGCACTTTGGTTTATTGCGCTATCTGTAATAGCTCCCGAGATATCACCACATATATATTGGATTTTTCCCTGACCCTGAGTGTCCTACCCCATGAGACGTTGGTTTTCTCGGCCCCTGGTGGTCCGAGGTCGTTCCCGCTGCACAGATTCATGCGCCAGGGCCTCCTACAGACAATGCACTTTGATTTATTGCGCTATCTGTAATAGCACCCGAGATATCACCACATATATATTGGATTTTTCCCTGACCCTGAGTGTCCGACCCCATGAGACGGTGGTTTTCTCGGCCCCTGGTGGTCCGAGGTCGTTCCCGCTGCACAGATTCATGCGCCAGGGCCTCCTGCAGCCAATGCACTTTGGTTTAGTGCGATATCTCTAATAGCACCCCAGATATCACCAGATATATATTGGATTTTTCCCTGACCCTGAGTGTCCGACCCCATGAGACGGTGGTTTTCTCGGCCCCTAGTGGTCCGAGGTCGATTCCGCTGCACAGATTCATGCGCCAGGGCCTCCTACAGACAATGCACTTTGATTTACTGCGCTATCTCTAATAGCACCCGAGATATCACCAGATATATATTGGATTTTTCCCTGACCCTGAGTGTCCGACCCCATGAGACGGTGGTTTTCTCGGCCCCTGGTGGTCCGAGGTCGTTCCCGCTGCACAGATTCATGCGCCAGGGCCTCCTGCAGATAATTCACTTTGGTTTATTGCGCTATCTATTGTAGCACCCGAGATATCACCAGATATATATTGGATTTTTCCCTGATCCTGAGTGTCCGGCCCCATGAGACGGTAGTTTTCTCGGCCCCTGGTGATCCGAGGTCGTTCCCGCTGCACAGATTCATGCGCCAGGGCCTCCTACAGACAATGCACTTTGATTTATTGCATTATCTGTAATAGCACCCGTGATGTCACCACATATATATTGGACTTTTCCCAGACCCTGAGTGTCCGACCCCATGAGACGGAGGTTTTCTCGGCCCCTGGTGTTCCGAGGTCGTTCCCGCTGCACAGATTCATGCGCCAGGGCCTCCTGCAGACAATGCACTTTGGTTTATTGCGCTATCTCTAATAGCACCCGAGATATCGCCAGATATATATTGGATTTTTCCCTGACCCAGAGTGTCCGACCCCATGAGACGGTGATTTTCTCGGCCCCTGGTGGACCGAGGTCGTTCCCGCTGCACATATTCATGCGCCAGGGCCTCCTGCAGATAATTCACTTTGGTTTATTGCGCTATCTCTAATAGCACCCGAGATATCACCAGATATATATTGGATTTTTCCCTGACCCTGAGTGTCCGGCCCCATGACACGGTAGTTTTCTCGGCCCCTGGTGGTCCGAGGTCGTTCCCGCTTCTCAGATTCATGCGCCAGGGCCACCTACAGACAATGCACTTTGGTTTATTTTGCGCTATCTCTAATAGCACCCGAGATATCACCAGATGTATGCTGGATTTTTACATGACCTTGGGCGACGGATTCCGAATATCTGTAATTTTCTCGGCCCCTGGTGGTCCGAGGTCGTTCCCGCTGCACAGATTCATGCGCCGGGGCCCCCTGCAGATAATTCACTTTGTTTTAGTGCGCTATCTGTAAGAGCACCCGAGATATCACCAGATATATACTGACTTTTTCCCCGACCCTGAGTGTCCGGCCCCATGTGTCGGTGGTTTTCTCGGCGCCTGGTGGTCCGAGGTCGTTCCAGCTGCACAGATTCATGCGCCAGGGCCTCCTACAGACAATGCACTTTGATTTATTGCTCTATCTCTAAGAGCACCCGAGTTATCACCAGATATATATTGGATTTTTCCCTGACCCTCAGTGTCCGTCCCCATGAGACG
The DNA here is from genome assembly GCF_051020985.1 of Nomia melanderi. Lineage (NCBI taxonomy): Eukaryota > Metazoa > Arthropoda > Insecta > Hymenoptera > Halictidae > Nomia > Nomia melanderi. The sequence continues at coordinate 72,116 of NW_027475264.1, read as the reverse complement.
GTGGTTTTCTCGGCCCCTCGTGGTCCGAGGTCGTTCCCGCTGCACAGATTCATGCGCCAGGGCCTCCTACAGACAATGCACTTTGAGTTATTCCGCTATCTGTAATAGCACCCGAGATATCACCAGATATATATTGGATTTTTCCCTGACCCTGAGTGTACGACCCCATGAGACGGTGGTTTTCTCGGCCCCTGATGGACCGAGGTCGATCCCGCTGAACAGATTCATGCGCCAGGGCCTCCTACAGACAATACACTTTGGTTTATTGCTCTATCTCTAATAGCACCCGAGATATCACCAGATATATATTGGATTTTTCCATGACCCTGAGTGTCCGGCCCCTTGAGACCGTGGTTTTCTCGGCCCCTGGTGGTCCGAGGTCGTTCCCGCTGCACAGATTCATGCGCCAGGGCCTCCTGCAGATAATTCACTTTGGTTTATTGCGCTATCACTAATAGCACCCGAGATATCACCAGATATATATTGGATTTTTCCATGACCCTGAGTGTCCGGCCCCTTGAGACGGTGGTTTTCTCGGCCCCTGGTGGTCCGAGGTCGTTCCCGCTGCACAGACTCATGCGCCAGGGCATCCTGCAGGCAATGCACTTTGGTTTATTGCGCTATCTCTAATAGCACCCGAGATATCACCACATATATATTGGATTTTTCCCTGACCCTGAGTGCCCGAACCCATGAGACGGTGGTTTTCTCGGCCCCTGGTGGTCCGAGGTCGTTCCCGCTGCACAGATTCATGCGCCAGGGCCTCCTGCAGACAATGCACTTTGGTTTATTGCGCTATCTATTATAGCACCCGAGATATCACCAGATATATATTGGATTTTTCCCTGACCCTGAGTGTCCGTCCCCATGAGACGGTGGTTTTCTCGGCCCCTGGTGGTTCGAGGTCGTTCCCGCTGCACAGATTCATGCGCCAGGGCCTCCTGCAGAAAATGCACTTTGGTTTATTGCGCTATCTGTAATAGCTCCCGAGATATCACCACATATATATTGGATTTTTCCCTGACCCTGAGTGTCCGACCCCATGAGACGGTGGTTTTCTCGGCCCCTGGTGGTCCGAGGTCGTTCCCGCTGCACAGATTCATGCGCCAGGGCCTCCTACAGACAATGCACTTTGATTTATTGCGCTATCTGTAATAGCACCCGAGATATCACCACATATGTATTGGATTTTTCCCTGACCCTGAGTGTCCGACCCCATGAGACGGTGGTTTTCTCGGCCCCTGGTGGTCCGAGGTCGTTCCCGCTGCACAGATTCATGCGCCAGGGCCTCCTGCAGCCAATGCACTTTGGTTTATTGCGATATCTCTAATAGCACCCCAGATATCACCAGATATATATTGGATTTTTCCCTGACCCTGAGTGTCCGACCCCATGAGACGGTGGTTTTCTCGGCCCCTGGTGGTCCGAGGTCGTTCCCGCTGCACAGATTCATGCGCCAGGGCCTCCTGCAGCCAATGCACTTCGGTTTATTGCGATATCTCTAATAGCACCCCAGATATCACCAGATATATATTGGATTTTTCCCTGACCCTGACAGTCCGGCCCCATGAGACGGTGATTTTCTCGGACCCTGGTGGTCCGAGGTCGATCCCGCTGCACAGATTCATGCGCCAGGGCCTCCTGCAGACAATGCACTTTGGTTTATTGCGCTATCTCTAATAGCACCCGAGATATCACCAGATATATATTGGATTTTTCCATGACCCTGAGTGTCCGGCCCCTTGAGACCGTGGTTTTCTCGGCCCCTGGTGGTCCGAGGTCGTTCCCGCTGCACAGATTCATGCGCCAGGGCCTCCTGCAGATAATTCACTTTGGTTTATTGCGCTATCACTAATAGCACCCGAGATTTCACCAGATATATATTGGATTTTTCCATGACCCTGAGTGTCCGGCCCCTTGAGACGGTGGTTTTCTCGGCCCCTGGTGGTCCGAGGTCGTTCCCGCTGCACAGACTCATGCGCCAGGGCATCCTGCAGGCAATGCACTTTGGTTTATTGCGCTATCTCTAATAGCACCCGAGATATCACCACATATATATTGGATTTTTCCCTGACCCTGAGTGCCCGACCCCATGAGACGGTGGTTTTCTCGGCCCCTGGTGGTCCGAGGTCGTTCCCGCTGCACAGATTCATGCGCCAGGGCCTCCTGCTGACAATGCACTTTGGTTTATTGCGCTATCTATTATAGCACCCGAGATATCACCAGATATATATTGGATTTTTCCCTGACCCTGAGTGTCCGTCCCCATGAGACGGTGGTTTTCTCGGCCCCTGGTGGTTCGAGGTCGTTCCCGCTGCACAGATTCATGCGCCAGGGCCTCCTGCAGAAAATGCACTTTGGTTTATTGCGCTATCTGTAATAGCTCCCGAGATATCACCACATATATATTGGATTTTTCCCTGACCCTGAGTGTCCGGCCCCATGAGACGGTGGTTTTCTCGGCCCCTGGTGGTCCGAGGTCGTTCCCGCCGCACAGATTCATGCGCCAGGGCCTGCTGCAGATAATTCACTTTGGTTTATTGCGCTATCTCTAATAGCACCCGAGATATCACCAGATATATATTGGATTTTTCCCTCACCCTGAGTGTCCGGCCCCATGTGTCGGTGGTTTTCTCGGCCTCTGGTGGTCCGAGGTCATTCCCGCTGCACAGATTCATGCGCCACGGCCTCCTACAGACAATGCACTTTGATCTGTTGCGCTATCTGTAATAGCACCCGAGAGAGCTCCATATATATGCTGGATTTTTACATGACTTTGGGTGACGGATACTGAAAAGCTGTAATTTTCTCGGCCCCTGGTGGTCCGATGTCGTTCCCGCTGCACAGATTCATGCGCCAGGGCCTCCTGCAGACAATGCACTTTGGATTATTGCGCTATCTCTAATAGCACCCGAGATATCACCAGATATATATTGGATTTTTCCCTGACTCTGAGTGTCCGTCCCCACGAGACGGTTGTTTTCTCGGCCCCTGGTGGTCAGAGGTCGTTCCCGCTGCACAGATTCATGCGCCAGGGCCTTCTACAGACAATGCACTTTGATTTATTGCGCTATCTGTAATAGCACCCGAGATATCACCACATTTATATTGGATTTTTCCCTGACCCTGAGTGTCCGACCCCATGAGACGGTGGTTTTCTCGGCCCCTGGTGGTCCGAGGTCGTTCCCGCTGCACAGATTCATGCGCCAGGGCCTCCTGCAGCCAATGCACTTTGGTTTATTGCGATATCTCTAATAGCACCCCAGATATCACCAGATATATATTGGATTTTTCCCTGACCCTGACAGTCCGGCCCCATGAGACGGTGATTTTCTCGGACCCTGGTGGTCCGAGGTCGATCCCGCTGCACAGATTCATGCGCCAGGGCCTCCTGCAGACAATGCACTTTGGTTTATTGCGCTATCTCTAATAGCACCCGAGATATCACCAGATATATATTGGATTTTTCCATGACCCTGAGTGTCCGGCCCGTTGAGACGGTGGTTTTCTCGGCCCCTGGTGGTCCGAGGTCGTTCCCGCTGCACAGACTCATGCGCCAGGGCATCCTGCAGGCAATGCACTTTGGTTTATTGCGCTATCTCTAATAGCACCCGAGATATCACCAGATATATATTGGATTTTTGCCTGACCCTGACAGTCCGGCCCCATGAGACGGTGATTTTCTCGGCCCCTGGTGGTCCGAGGTCGTTCCCGCTGCACAGATTCATGCGCCAGGGCCTCCTGCAGACAGTGCACTTTGGTTTATTGCGCTATCTCTAATAGCACCCTAGATATCACCACATATATATTGGATTTTTCCCTGACCCTGAGTGTCCGACCCCATGAGACGGTGGTTTTCTCGGCCCCTGGTTGTCCGAGGTCGTTCCCGCTGCACAGATTCATGCGCCAGGGCCTCCTGCATCCAATGCACTTTGGTTTATTGCGATATCTCTAATAGCACCCCAGATATCACCAGATATATATTGGATCTTTCCCTGACCCTGAGTGTCCGACCGCATGAGACGGTGGTTTTCTCGGCCCCTGGTGTTCCGAGGTCGTTGCCGCTGCACTGATTCATGCGCCAGGGCCTCCCGCAGATAATTCACTTTGGTTTATTGCGCTATCTCTAATAGCACCCGAGATATCACCAGAGATAGATTGGATTTTTCCCTGACCCTGAGTGTCCGACCGCATGAGACGGTGGTTTTCTCGGCCCCTGGTGGTCCGAGGTCGTTCTCGCTGCACAGATTCATGCGCCAGGGCCTCCTGCAGACAATGCACTTTGGTTTATTGCGCTATCTGTAATAGCACCCGAGATATCACCACATATATATTGGATTTTTCCATGACCCTGAGTGTCCGACCGCATGAGACGGTGGTTTTCGCGGCCCCTGGTGGTCCGAGGTCGTTCTCGCTGCACAGATTCATGCGCCAGGGGCTCCTGCAGACAATGCACTTTGGTTTATTGCGCTATCTCTAATAGCACCCTAGATATCACCACATATATATTGGATTTTTCCCTGACCCTGAGTGTCCGACCCCATGAGACGGTGGTTTTCTCGGCCCCTGGTTGTCCGAGGTCGTTCCCGCTGCACAGATTCATGCGCCAGGGCCTCCTGCATCCAATGCACTTTGGTTTATTGCGATATCTCTAATAGCACCCCAGATATCACCAGATATATATTGGATCTTTCCCTGACCCTGAGTGTCCGACCGCATGAGACGGTGGTTTTCTCGGCCCCTGGTGTTCCGAGGTCGTTGCCGCTGCACTGATTCATGCGCCAGGGCCTCCCGCAGATAATTCACTTTGGTTTATTGCGCTATCTCTAATAGCACCCGAGATATCACCAGAGATAGATTGGATTTTTCCCTGACCCTGAGTGTCCGACCGCATGAGACGGTGGTTTTCTCGGCCCCTGGTGGTCCGAGGTCGTTCTCGCTGCACAGATTCATGCGCCAGGGCCTCCTGCAGACAATGCACTTTGGTTTATTGAGCTATCTGTAATAGCCCCCGAGATATCACCACATATATATTGGATTTTTCCATGACCCTGAGTGTCCGACCCTATGAGACGTTGGTTTTCTCGGCCCCTGGTGGTCCGAGGTCGTTCCCGCTGCACAGATTCATGCGCCATGGCCTCCTGCAGACAATGCACTTTGGATTATTGCGCTATCTCTAATAGCACCCGAGATATCACCAGATATATATTGGATTTTTCCCTGACCCTGAGTGTCCGACCCCATGAGACGGTGGTTTTCTCGGCCCCTGGTGGTCAGAGGTCGTTCCCGCTGCACAGATTCATGCGCCAGGGCCTCCTGCAGCCAATGCACTTTGGTTTATTGCGATATCTCTAATAGCACCCCAGATATCACCAGATATATATTGGATTTTTCCCTGACCCTGAGTGTCCGACCCCATGAGACGGTGGTTTTCTCGGCCCCTGGTGGTCAGAGGTCGTTCCCGCTGCACAGATTCATGCGCCAGGGCCTCCTACAGACAATGCACTTTGATTTATTGCGCCATCTGTAATAGCACCCGAGATATCACCACATATATATTGGATTTTTCCCTGACCCTGAGTGTCCGACCCCATGAGACGGTGGTTTTCTCGGCCCCTGGTGGTCCGAGGTCGTTCCCGCTGCACAGATTCATGCGCCAGGGCCTCCTGCAGACAATGCACTTTGGTTTATTGCGCTATCTCTAATAGCACCCGAGATATCACCAGATATATATTGGATTTTTCCATGACCCTGAGTGTCCGGCCCCATGAGACGGTAGTTTTCTCGGCCCCTGGTGGTCCGAGGTCGTTCCCGCTGCACAGATTCATGCGCCAGAGCCTCCTACAGACAATGCACTTTGATTTATTGCGCTATCTGTAATAGCACCCGAGATATCACCAGATATATATTGGATTTTTCCCTGACCCTGAGTGTCCGACCCCATGAGACGGTGGTTTTCTCGGCCCCTGGTGGTCCGAGGTCGTTCTCGCTGCACAGATTCATGCGCCAGGGCCTCCTACAGACAATGCACTTTGATTTATTGCGCTATCTGTAATAGCACCCGAGATATCACCACATATATATTGGATTTTTCCCTGACCCTGAGTGTCCGACCCCATGAGACGGTGGTTTTCTCGGCCCCTGGTGGTCCGAGGTCGTTCCCGCTGCACAGATTCATGCGCCAGGGCCTCCTGCAGCCAATGCACTTTGGTTTATTGCGATATCTCTAATAGCACCCCAGATATCACCAGATATATATTGCATTTTTCCCTGACCCTGACAGTCCGGCCCCATGAGACGGTGATTTTCGCGGCCCCTGGTGGTCCGAGGTCGATCCCGCTGCACAGATTCATGCGCCAGTGCTTCCTACAGACAATGCACTTTGATTTATTGCGCTATCTGTAATGGCACCCGAGATATCACCCGTTATATATGGGATTTTTCCCTGACCCTGACAGTCAGGCCCCATGAGACGGTGATTTTCTCGGCCCCTGGTGGTCCGAGGTCGTTACCGCTGCACAGATTCATGCGCCAGGGCCTCCTGCAGACAATGCACTTTGGTTTATTGCGCTATCTCTAATAGCACCCGAGATATCACCACATATATATTGGATTTTTCCCTGACCCTGCGTGTCCGGCCCCATTAGACGGTGGTTTTCTCGGCCCCTGGTGGTCCGAGGTTGTTCCCGCTGCACAGATGCATGCTTCAGGACCCCCTGCAGATAATTCGCTTTGGTTTATTGCGCTACCTCTAATAGCACCCGAGATATCACCAGATATATATTGGATTTTCCCCTGACCCTGAGTGTCCGGCCCCATGAGACGGTGGTTTTCTCGGCCCCTGGTGGTCCGAGGTCGTTTCCTCTGCACAGAATCATGCGCCAGGGCCTCATGCAGATAATTCACTTTGGATTATTGCGCTTTCTCTAATAGCACCCGAGATATCACCAGATATATATTGGATTTTTCCCTGACCCTGAGTGTCCGGCCCCATGAGACGGTGGTTTTCTCGGCCCCTGGTGGTCCGACGTCGTTCCCGCTGCACAGATTCATGCGCCAGGTCCTCCTGCAGACAATGCACTTTGATTAATCGCGGTATCTGTAATAGCACCCGAGATATCACCCGATGTATGCTGGATTTTTACATGACCTTGGTTTACGGATTCCGAATATCTGTAATTTTCTCGGCCCCTGGTGCTCCGAGGTCGTTCCCGCTGCCCAGATTCATGATCCAGGGCCTCCTACAGACAATGCACTTTGATTTATTGCGCTATCTGTAATAGCACCCGGGAAGCACCATATATATACAGGATTTTTACATGACTTTGGGTGACGGACACCGAAAATCTGTAAGTTTCTCGGCCCCTGGAGGGCCGAGGTCGTTCCTGCTTCACAGATTCATGCGCCAGGGCCTCCGGCAGACAATAAACTTTGATTTATTGCGCTATCTGTAATAGCACCCGAGATATCACCGGATATATATTGGATTTTTCCCCGACCCTGACTGTCCGGCCCCATGAGACGGTGGTTTTATCGGACCCTGGTGATCCGAGGTCGTTTCCGCTGCACAGATTCATGCGCCAGGGCCTCCTGCAGATAATTCACTTTGGTTTATTCCGCTATCTCTAATAGCACCCGAGATATCACCAGATATATATTGGATTTTCCCCTGACCCTGAGTGTCCGGCCCCATGAGACGGTGGTTTTCTCGGCCCCTGGTGGTCCGAGGTCGTTTCCTCTGCACAGAATCATGCGCCAGGGCCTCATGCAGATAATTCACTTTGGATTATTGCGCTTTCTCTAATAGCACCCGAGATATCACCAGATATATATTGGATTTTTCCCTGACCCTGAGTGTCCGGCCCCATGAGACGGTGGTTTTCTCGGCCCCTGGTGGTCCGACGTCGTTCCCGCTGCACAGATTCATGCGCCAGGTCCTCCTGCAGACAATGCACTTTGATTAATCGCGGTATCTGTAATAGCACCCGAGATATCACCCGATGTATGCTGGATTTTTACATGACCTTGGTTTACGGATTCCGAATATCTGTAATTTTCTCGGCCCCTGGTGCTCCGAGGTCGTTCCCGCTGCCCAGATTCATGATCCAGGGCCTCCTACAGACAATGCACTTTGATTTATTGCGCTATCTGTAATAGCACCCGGGAAGCACCATATATATACAGGATTTTTACATGACTTTGGGTGACGGACACCGAAAATCTGTAAGTTTCTCGGCCCCTGGAGGGCCGAGGTCGTTCCTGCTTCACAGATTCATGCGCCAGGGCCTCCGGCAGACAATAAACTTTGATTTATTGCGCTATCTGTAATAGCACCCGAGATATCACCGGATATATATTGGATTTTTCCCCGACCCTGACTGTCCGGCCCCATGAGACGGTGGTTTTATCGGACCCTGGTGATCCGAGGTCGTTTCCGCTGCACAGATTCATGCGCCAGGGCCTCCTGCAGATAATTCACTTTGGTTTATTCCGCTATCTCTAATAGCACCCGAGATATCACCAGATATATATTGGATTTTCCCCTGACCCTGAGTGTCCGGCCCCATGAGACGGTGGTTTTCTCGGCCCCTGGTGGTCCGAGGTCGTTCCCGCTGCACAGATTCATGCGCCAGGGCCTCCTGCAGATAATTTACTTTGGCTTATTGCGCTATCTCTAATTTCAACCGAGATATCACCAGATATATATTGGATTTTTCCCTGACCCTGAGTGTCCGGCCCCATTAGACGGTGGTTTTCTCGGCCCCTGGTGGTCCGAGGTTGTTGCCGCTGCACAGATGCATGCGTCAGGACCCCCTCCAGACAATGCACTTTGATTTATTGCTCTATCTGTAATAGCACCCGAGATATCACCAGATATATATTGGATTTTTCCCTGACCCTGAGTGTCCGGCCCCATGAGACTGTGGTTTTCTCGGCCCATGGTGGTCCGAGGTCGTTGCCGCTGCACAGATTCATGCGCCAGGGCCTTCTGCAGATAATTCACTTTGGTTTATTGCGCTATCTCTAATTTTAACCGAGATATCACCAGATATATATTGGATTTTTCCCTGACCCTGCGTGTCCGGCCCCATTAGACGGTGGTTTTTTCGGCCCCTGGTGGTCCGAGGTTGTTCCCGCTGCACAGATGCATGCTTCAGGACCCCCTGCAGATAATTCGCTTCGGTTTATTGCGCTACCTCTAATAGCACCCGAGATATCACCAGATATATATTGGATTTTCCCCTGACCCTGAGTGTCCGGCCCCATGAGACGGTGGTTTTCTCGGCCCCTGGTGGTCCGAGGTCGTTTCCTCTGCACAGAATCATGCGCCAGGGCCTCATGCAGATAATTCACTTTGGATTATTGCGCTTTCTCTAATAGCACCCGAGATATCACCAGATATATATTGGATTTTTCCCTGACCCTGAGTGTCCGGCCCCATGAGACGGTGGTTTTCTCGGCCCCTGGTGGTCCGACGTCGTTCCCGCTGCACAGATTCTTGCGCCAGGTCCTCCTGCAGACAATGCACTTTGATTAATCGCGGTATCTGTAATAGCACCCGAGATATCACCCGATGTATGCTGGATTTTTACATGACCTTGGTTTACGGATTCCGAATATCTGTAATTTTCTCGGCCCCTGGTGCTCCGAGGTCGTTCCCGCTGCCCAGATTCATGATCCAGGGCCTCCTACAGACAATGCACTTTGATTTATTGCGCTATCTGTAATAGCACCCGGGAAAGCACCATATATATATATAGGATTTTTACATGACTTTGGGTGACGGACACCGAAAATCTGTAAGTTTCTCGGCCCCTGGAGGGCCGAGGTCGTTCCTGCTTCACAGATTCATGCGCCAGGGCCTCCGGCAGACAATAAACTTTGATTTATTGCGCTATCTGTAATAGCACCCGAGATATCACCGGATATATATTGGATTTTTCCCCGACCCTGACTGTCCGGCCCCATGAGACGGTGGTTTTATCGGACCCTGGTGATCCGAGGTCGTTTCCGCTGCACAGATTCATGCGCCAGGGCCTCCTGCAGATAGTTCACTTTGGTTTATTCCGCTATCTCTAATAGCACCCGAGATATCACCAGATATATATTGGATTTTCCCCTGACCCTGAGTGTCCGGCCCCATGAGACGGTGGTTTTCTCGGCCCCTGGTGGTCCGAGGTCGTTCCCGCTGCACAGATTCATGCGCCAGGGCCTCCTGCAGATAATTTACTTTGGTTTATTGCGCTATCTGTAATAGCACCCGAGATATCACCAGATATATATTGGATTTTTCCCAGACCCTGAGTGTCCGGCCCCATGAGACGGTGGTTTTCTCCGCCCCTGGTGGTCCGAGGTCGTTCCCGCTGCCCAGATTCATGCGCCAGGGACCGCTGCAGATAATTCACTGTGGTTTAGTGCGCTATCTGTAAGGGCACCCGAGATATCACCAGATATATATTGAATTTTTCAACCGACCCTGAGTGTCCGGCCCCATGAGACGGTTGTTTTCTCGGACCCTGGTGATCCGAGGTCGTTCCCGCTGCACAGATTCATGCGCCAGGGCCTCCTACAGATAATTTACTTTGGCTTATTGCGCTACCTCTAATAGCACCCGAGATATCACCAGATATATTTTGGATTTTTCCCTCACCCTGAGTGTCCGGCCCCATTAGACGGTGGTTTTCTCGGCCCCTGGTGGTCCGAGGTTGTTCCCGCTGCACAGATGCATGCTTCAGGACCCCCTGCAGATAATTCGCTTTGGTTTATTGCGCTACCTCTAATAGCACCCGAGATATCACCAGATATATATTGGATTTTCCCCTGACCCTGAGTGTCCGGCCCCATGAGACGGTGGTTTTCTCGGCCCCTGGTGGTCCGAGGTCGTTTCCTCTGCACAGAATCATGCGCCAGGGCCACATGCAGATAATTCACTTTGGATTATTGCGCTTTCTCTAATAGCACCCGAGATATCACCAGATATATATTGGATTTTTCCCTGACCCTGAGTGTCCGGCCCCATGAGACGGTGGTTTTCTCGGCCCCTGGTGGTCCGACGTCGTTCCCGCTGCACAGATTCATGCGCCAGGTCCTCCTGCAGACAATGCACTTTGATTAATCGCGGTATCTGTAATAGCACCCGAGATATCACCCGATGTATGCTGGATTTTTACATGACCTTGGTTTACGGATTCCGAATATCTGTAATTTTCTCGGCCCCTGGTGCTCCGAGGTCGTTCCCGCTGCCCAGATTCATGATCCAGGGCCTCCTACAGACAATGCACTTTGATTTATTGCGCTATCTGTAATAGCACCCGGGAAAGCACCATATATATATATAGGATTTTTACATGACTTTGGGTGACGGACACCGAAAATCTGTAAGTTTCTCGGCCCCTGGAGGGCCGAGGTCGTTCCTGCTTCACAGATTCATGCGCCAGGGCCTCCGGCAGACAATAAACTTTGATTTATTGCGCTATCTGTAATAGCACCCGAGATATCACCGGATATATATTGGATTTTTCCCCGACCCTGACTGTCCGGCCCCATGAGACGGTGGTTTTATCGGACCCTGGTGATCCGAGGTCGTTTCCGCTGCACAGATTCATGCGCCAGGGCCTCCTGCAGATAGTTCACTTTGGTTTATTCCGCTATCTCTAATAGCACCCGAGATATCACCAGATATATATTGGATTTTCCCCTGACCCTGAGTGTCCGGCCCCATGAGACGGTGGTTTTCTCGGCCCCTGGTGGTCCGAGGTCGTTCCCGCTGCACAGATTCATGCGCCAGGGCCTCCTGCAGATAATTTACTTTGGTTTATTGCGCTATCTGTAATAGCACCCGAGATATCACCAGATATATATTGGATTTTTCCCAGACCCTGAGTGTCCGGCCCCATGAGACGGTGGTTTTCTCCGCCCCTGGTGGTCCGAGGTCGTTCCCGCTGCCCAGATTCATGCGCCAGGGACCGCTGCAGATAATTCACTGTGGTTTAGTGCGCTATCTGTAAGGGCACCCGAGATATCACCAGATATATATTGAATTTTTCAACCGACCCTGAGTGTCCGGCCCCATGAGACGGTTGTTTTCTCGGACCCTGGTGATCCGAGGTCGTTCCCGCTGCACAGATTCATGCGCCAGGGCCTCCTACAGATAATTTACTTTGGCTTATTGCGCTACCTCTAATAGCACCCGAGATATCACCAGATATATTTTGGATTTTTCCCTCACCCTGAGTGTCCGGCCCCATTAGACGGTGGTTTTCTCGGCCCCTGGTGGTCCGAGGTTGTTCCCGCTGCACAGATGCATGCTTCAGGACCCCCTGCAGATAATTCGCTTTGGTTTATTGCGCTACCTCTAATAGCACCCGAGATATCACCAGATATATATTGGATTTTCCCCTGACCCTGAGTGTCCGGCCCCATGAGACGGTGGTTTTCTCGGCCCCTGGTGGTCCGAGGTCGTTTCCTCTGCACAGAATCATGCGCCAGGGCCACATGCAGATAATTCACTTTGGATTATTGCGCTTTCTCTAATAGCACCCGAGATATCACCAGATATATATTGGATTTTTCCCTGACCCTGAGTGTCCGGCCCCATGAGACGGTGGTTTTCTCGGCCCCTGGTGGTCCGACGTCGTTCCCGCTGCACAGATTCATGCGCCAGGTCCTCCTGCAGACAATGCACTTTGATTAATCGCGGTATCTGTAATAGCACCCGAGATATCACCCGATGTATGCTGGATTTTTACATGACCTTGGTTTACGGATTCCGAATATCTGTAATTTTCTCGGCCCCTGGTGCTCCGAGGTCGTTCCCGCTGCCCAGATTCATGATCCAGGGCCTCCTACAGACAATGCACTTTGATTTATTGCGCTATCTGTAATAGCACCCGGGAAGCACCATATATATACAGGATTTTTACATGACTTTGGGTGACGGACACCGAAAATCTGTAAGTTTCTCGGCCCCTGGAGGGCCGAGGTCGTTCCTGCTTCACAGATTCATGCGCCAGGGCCTCCGGCAGACAATAAACTTTGATTTATTGCGCTATCTGTAATATCACCCGAGATATCACCGGATATATATTGGATTTTTCCCCGACCCTGACTGTCCGGCCCCATGAGACGGTGGTTTTATCGGACCCTGGTGATCCGAGGTCGTTTCCGCTGCACAGATTCATGCGCCAGGGCCTCCTGCAGATAATTCACTTTGGTTTATTCCGCTATCTCTAATAGCACCCGAGATATCACCAGATATATATTGGATTTTTCCCTGACCCTGAGTGTCCGGCCCCATTAGACGGTGGTTTTCTCGGCCCCTGGTGGTCCGAGGTTGTTCCCGCTGCACAGATGCATGCGTCAGGACCCCCTCCAGACAATGCACTTTGATTTATTGCTCTATCTGTAATAGCACCCGAGATATCACCAGATATATATTGGATTTTTCCCTGACCCTGAGTGTCCGGCCCCATGAGACTGTGGTTTTCTCGGCCCATGGTGGTCCGAGGTCGTTGCCGCTGCACAGATTCATGCGCCAGGGCCTTCTGCAGATAATTCACTTTGGTTTATTGCGCTATCTCTAATTTTAACCGAGATATCACCAGATATATATTGGATTTTTCCCTGACCCTGCGTGTCCGGCCCCATTAGACGGTGGTTTTTTCGGCCCCTGGTGGTCCGAGGTTGTTCCCGCTGCACAGATGCATGCTTCAGGACCCCCTGCAGATAATTCGCTTCGGTTTATTGCGCTACCTCTAATAGCACCCGAGATATCACCAGATATATATTGGATTTTCCCCTGACCCTGAGTGTCCGGCCCCATGAGACGGTGGTTTTCTCGGCCCCTGGTGGTCCGAGGTCGTTTCCTCTGCACAGAATCATGCGCCAGGGCCTCATGCAGATAATTCACTTTGGATTATTGCGCTTTCTCTAATAGCACCCGAGATATCACCAGATATATATTGGATTTTTCCCTGACCCTGAGTGTCCGGCCCCATGAGACGGTGGTTTTCTCGGCCCCTGGTGGTCCGACGTCGTTCCCGCTGCACAGATTCATGCGCCAGGTCCTCCTGCAGACAATGCACTTTGATTAATCGCGGTATCTGTAATAGCACCCGAGATATCACCCGATGTATGCTGGATTTTTACATGACCTTGGTTTACGAATTCCGAATATCTGTAATTTTCTCGGCCCCTGGTGCTCCGAGGTCGTTCCCGCTGCCCAGATTCATGATCCAGGGCCTCCTACAGACAATGCACTTTGATTTATTGCGCTATCTGTAATAGCACCCGGGAAAGCACCATATATATATATAGGATTTTTACATGACTTTGGGTGACGGACACCGAAAATCTGTAAGTTTCTCGGCCCCTGGAGGGCCGAGGTCGTTCCCGCTGCACAGATTCATGCGCCAGGGCCTCCTACAGATAATTTACTTTGGCTTATTGCGCTACCTCTAATAGCACCCGAGATATCACCAGATATATTTTGGATTTTTCCCTCACCCTGAGTGTCCGGCCCCATGTGACGGTGGTTTTCTCGGCCTCTGGTGGTCCGAGGTCGTTCCCGCTGCCCAGATTCATGCGCCACGGCCTCCTACAGACAATGCACTTTGATTTATTGCCCTATCTCTAATAGCACCCGAGATATCACCAGATATATATTGGATTTTCCCTTGACCCTGAGTGTCCGGCCCCATGAGACGGTGGTTTTCTCGGCCCCTGGTGGTCCGAGGTCCCTCCCGCTGCACAGAGTCATGCGCCAGGGCTTCCTGCAGACAATGCACTTTGATTTATCGCGCTATCTCTAATAGCACCCAAGATATCACCAGATATATAATGGATTTTTCCCTGACCCTGACAGTCCGGCCCCATGGGACGGCGGTTTTCTAGGCCCCTGGTGGTCCGAGGTCGTTCCCGCTGCACAGATACATGCGCCAGGGCCTCCTGCAGATAATTCACTTTGGTTTATTGCCCTATCTCTAATAGCACCCGAGATATCACCAGATATATATTGGATTTGCCCCTGACCCTGAGTGTCCGGCCCCATGAGACGGTGGTTTTCTCAGCCCCTGGTGGTCCGAGGTAGTTCCCGCTGCCCAGATTCATGCGACAGGGCCCGCTGCAGATAATTCACTGTGGTTTAGTGCGCTATCTGTAAGAGCACCCGAGATATCACCAGATATATATTGAATTATTCAAGCGACCCTGACTGTCCGGCCCCATGAGACGGTGGTTTTCTCGGACCCTGGTGATCCGAGGTCGTTTCCGCTGCACAGATTCATGCGCCAGGGCCTCCTGCAGATAATTCACTTTGGTTTATTGCGCTATCTCTAATAGCACCCGAGATATCACCGGATATATATTGGATTTTTCCCTGACCCTGAGTGTCCGGCCCCATGAGACGGTGGTTTTCTCGGCCCCTGGTGGTCCGAGGTCGTTCCCGCTGTACAGATTCATGCGCCAGGGCCTCCTGCAGATAATTCACTTTGGTTTATTGCGCTATCTCTAATAGCACCCGAGATATCACCAGATATATATTGGATTTTTCCCTGACCCTGAGTGTCCGGCCCCATGAGACGGTGGTTTTCTCGGCCCCTGGTGGTCCGAGGTCGTTCCCGCTGCACAGATTCATGCGCCAGGGCCTGCTGCAGATAATTCACTTTGGTTTATTGCGCTATCTCTAATAGCACCCGAGATATCACCAGATATATATTGGATTTTTCCCTCACCCTGAGTGTCCGGCCCCATGAGACGGTGGTTTTCTCGGCCTCTGGTGGTCCGAGGTCGTTCCCGCTGCCCAGATTCATGCGCCACGGCCTCCTACAGACAATGCACTTTGATTTATTGCCCTATCTCTAATAGCACCCGAGATATCACCAGATATATATTGTATTTTCCCCTGACCCTGAGTGCCCGGCCCCATGATACTGTGGTTTTCTCGGCCCCTGGTGGTCCGTGGTCGCTCCCGCTGCACAGATTCATGCGCCAGGGCCTCGTACAGATAATTTACTTTGGTTTATTGCGCTATCTCTAATAGCACCCGAGATATCACCAGATATATATTGGATTTTTCCCTGACCCTGAGTGTCCGGCCCCATGAGACGGTGGTTTTCTCGGCCCCTGTTGGTCCGAGGTCGTTCCCGCTGCCCAGATTCATGCGCCAGGGCCTCCTACAGACAATGCACTTTGATTTATTGCGCTGTCTGTAAAAGCAGCCGAGATATCACCCGATATATATTGCATTTTTTCCTGTCCCTGACAGTCCGGCCCCATGAGACGGTGATTTTCGCGGACCCTGGTGGTCCGAGGTCGTTCCCGCTGCCCAGATTCATGCGCCAGGGCCTCCTACAGACAATGCACTTTGAATTATTGCGCTGTCTGTAAAAGCAGCCGAGATATCACCAGATATATATTGGATTTTTCCCTGACCCTGAGTGTCCGGCCCCATGAGACGGTGGTTTTCTCGGCCCCTGTTGGTCCGAGGTCGTTCCCGCTGCCCAGATTCATGCGCCAGGGCCTCCTACAGACAATGCACTTTGATTTATTGCGCTGTCTGTAAAAGCAGCCGAGATATCACCCGATATATATTGCATTTTTTCCTGTCCCTGACAGTCCGGCCCCATGAGACGTTGATTTTCGCGGACCCTGGTGGTCCGAGGTCGTTCCCGCTGCCCAGATTCATGCGCCAGGGCCTCCTACAGACAATGCACTTTGATTTATTGCGCTGTCTGTAAAAGCAGCCGAGATATCACCCGATATATATTGCATTTTTTCCTGTCCCTGACAGTCCGGCCCCATGAGACGGTGATTTTCGCGGACCCTGGTGGTCCGAGGTCGTTCCCGCTGCACAGAATCATGCGCCAGGGCGTCCTGCAGACAATGCACTTTGGTTTATCGCGATATCTCTAATAGCACCCGAGATATCACCAGATATATATTGGATTTTCCCCTGACCCTGAGTGTCCGGCCCCATGAGACTGTGGTTTTCTCGGCCCCTGGTGGTCCGAGGTCGCTCCCGCTGCACAGATTCATGCGCCAGGGCCGCCTGCAGATAATTCACTTTGGTTTATTGCGCTATCTCTAATTTCACCCGAGATATCACCAGATATATATTGGATTTTTCCCTGACCGTGAGTGTCCGGCCCCATGAGGCGGTGGTTTTCTCGGCCCCTGGTGGTCCGAGGTCGTTCCCGCTGAACGGATGCATGCGCCAGGCCCTCCTGCAGATAATTCACTTTGGTTTATTGCGCTATCTGTAATAGCACCCGAGATATCACCAGATATATGCTGGATTCTTACATGACTTTGGGTGACGGACACCGAAAATCAGTAAGTTTCTGGGCCCCTGGAAGGCCGATGTCGTTGCCGCTGCACAGATTCATGCGCCAGGGCCTCCCGCAGACAAAGCACATTGGTTTATTGCGCTATCTGTAATAGCACCGGAGATATCACCAGATATATGCTGGATTTTTACATGACCTTGGGTGACGGATTCCGATTATCTGTAATTTTTTCGGCCCCTGGTGGTCCGAGGTCGTTCTGCTGCACAGTTTCATTCGCCAGTGCCTCCTACAGACAATGCACTTTGATTTATTGAACTATCTCTAATAGCATCGGAGATATCACCAGATATATATTGGATTTTTCCCTGACCCTGAGTGTCCGGCGCAATGTGTCGTTGGTTTTCTCGGCCCCTGGTGGTCCGAGGTCGTTGCCGCTGCACAGATTCATGCGCCAGGGCCTCCTACAGACAATGCACTTTGGTTTATTGCGCTATCTGTAATAGCACCCGAGATATCACCAGATATATGCTGGATTTTTACATGACCTTGGGTAACGGACACCGAAAATCTGTAAGTTTCTCGGCCCCTGGAGGGCCGAGGTCGATCCTGCTTTACAGATTCATGCGCCAGGGCCTCCTGCAGACAATGCACTTTGGTTTATTGCGCTATCTCTAATAGCACCCGCGATATCACCAGATATATATTGGATTTTTCCCTGACCCTGAGTGTCCGGCCCCATGAGACGGTGGTTTTCTCGGCCCCTGGTGGTCCGAGGTCGTTCCCGCTGCACAGATTCATGCGCCAGGGCCTCCTGCAGATAATTCACTTTGGATTATGGCGCTATCTATAATAGCACCCGAGATATCACCAGATATATATTGGATTTTCCCCTGACCGTGAGGGTCCGGCCCCATGAGACTGTGGTTTTCTCGGCCCCTGGTGGTCCGAGGTCGTTCCGGCTGCACAGATTCATGCGCCAGGGCCTCCTGCAGATAATTCACTTTGTTTTATTGCGCTATCTCTAATAGCACCCGAGATATCACCAGATATATATTGGATTTTTCCAATATATGTCCTGCAGACAAAGCACCCGCGATATCACCAGATATATATTGGATTTTTCCCTGACCCTGAGTGTCCGGCCCCATGAGACGGTGGTTTTCTCGGCCCCTGTTGGTCCGAGGTCGTTCCCGCTGCCCAGATTCATGCGCCAGGGCCTCCT
Source organism: Nomia melanderi (assembly GCF_051020985.1). NCBI lineage: Eukaryota > Metazoa > Arthropoda > Insecta > Hymenoptera > Halictidae > Nomia > Nomia melanderi. Next base: position 53,609 of record NW_027475264.1, on the reverse strand, counting down.
ACAGACAATGCACTTTGATTTATTGCGCTGTCTGTAAAAGCAGCCGAGATATCACCAGATATATATTGCATTTTTCCCTGACCCTGAGTGTCCGGCCCCATGAGACGGTGGTTTTCTCGGCCCCTGGGGGTCCGAGGTCGTTCCCGCTGCACAGATTCATGCGCCAGGGCCTCCTGCAGATAATTCACTTTGGATTATGGCGCTATCTATAATAGCACCCGAGATATCACCAGATATATATTGGATTTTCCCCTGACCGTGAGGGTCCGGCCCCATGAGACTGTGGTTTTCTCGGCCCCTGGTGGTCCGAGGTCGTTCCGGCTGCACAGATTCATGCGCCAGGGCCTCCTGCAGATAATTCACTTTGTTTTATTGCGCTATCTCTAATAGCACCCGAGATATCACCAGATATATATTGGATTTTTCCCTGACCCTGAGTGTCCGGCCCCATGAGACGGTGGTTTCCTCGGCCCCTGGTGGTCCGAGGTCGTTCCCGCTGCACAGATTCATGCGCCCGGGCCTCCTGTAGATAATTCACTTTGGTTTATTGCGCTATCTCTAATAGCACCCGAGATATCACCAGATATACATTGGATTTTTCCCCGACCCTGAGTGTTCGGCCCTATGAGACGGTGGTTTTCTCGGCCCCTGGTGGTCCGATGTCATTCCCGCTGCCCAGATTCATGCGTCAGGGCCTCCTACAGACAAAGCACTTTGGTTTATTGCGCTATCTCTAATAGCACCCGAGATATCACCAGACATGTATTGGATTTTCCCCTGACCCTGAGTGTCCGGCCCCATGAGACTGTGGTTTTCTCAGCCCCTCGTGGTCCGAGGTCGTTCCCGCTGCCCAGATTCATGCGCCAGGGCCTCCTACAGACAATGCACTTTGATTTATCGCGCTATCTCTAATGGCACCCGAGATATCACCAGATATATAATTTGATTTTTCCCTGACCCTGACAGTCCGGCCCCATGAGACAGTGGTTGTCTAGGCCCCTGGTGGTCCGAGGTCGTTCCCGCTGCCCAGATTCATGCGCCAGGGCCTCCTACAGACAATGCACTTTGATTTATTGCGCTATCTGTAATATCACCCGAGATATCACCAGATATATATTGGATTTTTTCCTGTCCCTGACAGTCCGGCCCCATGAGACGGTGGTTTCCTCGGCCCCTGGTGGTCCGAGGTCGTTCCCGCTGCACAGATTCATGCGCCCGGGCCTCCTGTAGATAATTCACTTTGATTTATTGCGCTATCCCTAATAGCACCCGAGATATCACCAGATATATATTTGATTTTTCCCTGACCCTGAGTGTCCGGCGCCATGAGACGGTGGTTTTCTCGGCCCCTGGTGGTCCGAGGTCGTTACCGCTGCCCAGATTCATGCGCCAAGGCCTCCTACAGACAATGCACTTTGATTTAACGCGCTATCTGTAATAGAACCCGAGATATCACCAGATATATGCTGGATTTTTACATGACATTGTTTGACGGGTACCGAAAATCTGTAATTTTCTCGGTCCCTGTTGGTCCGATGTCGTTCCTGCTGCGCAGATTCATGCGCAAGGGCCCCCTGCGGATAATTCACTTTGGTTTAGTGCGCTATCTGTAAGAGCACCCGAGATAACACCAGATATATATTGGATTATCCCCTGACCCTGAGTGTCTGGCCCCATGAGACGGTGGTTTTCTCGGCCCCTGGTGATCCCAGGTCGGTCCCGCTGCACAGATTCGTGCGCTAGGGCCCCCTGCAGATAATTCACTTTGGTTTAGTGCGCTATCTGTAAGAGCACCCGAGATATCAACAGATATATATTGGATTTTTCCCTGACCCTGAGTGTCCGGCCCCATGAGGCGGTGGTTTTCTCGGCCCCTGGTGGTCCAAGGTCGTTCCCGCTGCACAGATTCATGCGCCAAGGCCTCCTGCAGATAATTCACTTTGGTTTATTGCGCTATCTGTAATAGCACCCTAGATATCACCAGATATATATGGGATTTTTCCCCGTCCCTGAGTGTCCGGCCCCATGAGACGTTGGTTTTCGCGGCCCCTGGTGGTCCGAGGTCGTTCCCGCTGCACAGATTCATGCGCCAGGGCCTCCTACAGACAATGCACTTTGATTTATTGCGCTATCTATAATAGCACCCGAGATATCACCAGATATATGCTGAATTTTTACATGACCTTGGGTGACGGATACCGAAAATCTGTAATTTTCTTGGCCCCTGGTGGTCCGACGTCGTTGCTGCCGCACAGAATCATGCCCCAGGGCTTCCTGCAGACAATGCACTTTGATTTATTGCGCTATCTGTAATAGCATCAGAGATATCACCAGAAGTATATTGGATTTTTCCCTGACCCTGAGTGTCCGGCCCCATGAGACGGTGGTTTTCTCGGCCCCTGGTGGTCCGAGGTCGTTCCCGCTGCACAGATGCATGCGCAAGGGCCTCCTACGGACAATGCACTTTGGATTATGGCGCTATCTCTAATAGCACCCGGGATATCACCAGATATATAATGGATTTTTCCCTGATCCTGACAGTCCGGCCCCATGAGACGGTGGTTTTCTAGGCGTCTGGTGGTCCGAGGTCGTTCCCGCTGCACAGATTCATGCGCCCGGGCCTCCTGCAGATTATTCACTTTGGTTTATTGCGCTATCTCTAATAGCACCCGAGATAGCACCAGATATATATTGGATTTTTCCCCGACCCTGACTGTCCGGCCCCATGAGACGGTCGTTTTCTGGGACCCTGGAGATCCGAGGTCGTTTCCGCTGCACAGATTCATGCGCCAAGGCCTCCTGCAGATAACTCACTTTGTGATATTGCGCTATCTCTAATAGCACCCGAGATATCACCAGATATATATTGGATTTTTCCCTGACTCTGAGTGTCCGGCCCCATGAGACTGGGATTCTCGGCCCCTGGTGGTCCGAGGTCGTTCCCCCTGCACAGATTCATGCGCCAGGGCCTCCTGCAGATAATTCACTTTGGTTTATTGCGCTATCACTAATAGCACCCGAGATATCACCAGATATATAATGGATTTTTCCCTCACCCTGAGTGTCCGGCCTCATGTGTCGGTGGTTTTCTCGGCCCCTGGTGATCCGAGGTCGTTCCTGCTGCACAGATTTATCCGCCAGGGCCTCCTGCCGATAATTCACTTTGGTTTATTGCGCTATCTATAATAGCACCCGAGATAACACCAGATCTATGCTGGATTTTTACATGACCTTAGGTGACGAATTCCGAATATCTGTAATTTTCTCGGCCCCTGGTGGTCCGAGGTCGTTCCTGGCTCACAGATTCATGTGCCAGGGCCTCCCGCAGGCAATGCACTTTGATTTATTGCGCTATCTGTAATAGAACCCGAGATATCACCAGATATATATTGGATTTTCCCCTAACCCTGCGTGTCCGGCCCCATGAGACGGTGGTTTTCTCGGCCCCTGGTTGTCCGAGGTCGTTACCTATGCCCAGATTCATGCGCCAAGGCCTCCTACAGACAATGCACTTTGATTTAACGCGCTATCTGTAATAGAACCCGAGATATCACCAGATATATGCTGGATTTTTACATGACATTGTGTGACGGGTACCGAAAATCTGTAATTTTCTCGGTCCCTGTTGGTCCGATGCCGTTCCTGCTGCGCAGATTCATGCGCAAGGGCCCCCTGCGGATAATTCACTTTGGTTTAGTGCGCTATCTGTAAGAGCACCCGAGATAACACCAGATATATATTGGATTTTCCCCTGACCATGTGTGTCCGGCCCCATGGGACGGTGGTTTTCTCGGCCCCTGGTGGTCCGAGGTCGTTCCCGCTGCACAGATTCATGCGCCAGGGCCCCCTGCAGATAATTCACTTTGGTTTAGTGCGCTATCTGTAAGAGCACCCGAGATATCACCAGATATATATTGGATTATCCCCTGACCCTGATCCTCCGGCCCCATGAGACGGTGGTTTTCTCGGCCCCTGGTGATCCAAGGTCGGTCCCGCTGCACAGATTCATGCGCCAGGGCCTCCTGCAGATAATTCACTTTGGTTTACTGCGCTATCTGTAATAGCACCCGAGATATCACCAGATATATGCTGGATTCTTACATGACTTTGGGTGACGGACACCGAAAATCAGTAAGTTTCTGGGCCCCTGGAAGGCCGATGTCGTTGCCGCTGCACAGATTCATGCGCCAGGGCCTCCCGCAGACAAAGCAATATGGTTTATTGCGCTATCTGTGATAGCACCGGAGATATCACCAGATATATGCTGGATTTTTACATGACCTTGGGTGACGGACACCGAAAATCTGTAAGTTTCTCGGCCCCTGGAGGGCCGAGGTCGATCCTGCTTCACAGATTCATGCGCCAGGGCCTCCTGCAGACAATGCACTTTGGTTTATTGCGCTATCTCTAATAGCACCCGAGATATCACCAGATATATATTGGATTTTTCCCTGACCCTGAGTGTCCGGCCCCATGAGACGGTGGTTTTCTCGGCCCCTGTTGGTCCGAGGTCGTTCCCGCTGCCCAGATTCATGCGCCAGGGCCTCCTACAGACAATGCACTTTGATTTATTGCGCTGTCTGTAAAAGCAGCCGAGATATCACCAGATATATATTGCATTTTTCCCTGACCCTGAGTGTCCGGCCCCATGAGACGGTGGTTTTCTCGGCCCCTGGTGGTCCGAGTTCGTTCCCGCTGCACAGATTCATGCGCCAGGGCCTCCTGCAGATAATTCACTTTGGATTATGGCGCTATCTATAATAGCACCCGAGATATCACCAGATATACATTGGATTTTTCCCCGACCCTGAGTGTTCGGCCCCATGAGACGGTGGTTTTCTCGGCCCATGGTGGTCCGATGTCATTCCCGCTGCCCAGATTCATGCGTCAGGGCCTCCTACAGACAAAGCACTTTGGTTTATTGCGCTATCTCTAATAGCACCCGAGATATCACCAGACATGTATTGGATTTTCCCCTGACCCTGAGTGTCCGGCCCCATGAGACTGTGGTTTTCTCAGCCCCTCGTGGTCCGAGGTCGTTCCCGCTGCCCAGATTCATGCGCCAGGGCCTCCTACAGACAATGCACTTTGATTTATCGCGCTATCTCTAATGGCACCCGAGATATCACCAGATATATAATTTGATTTTTCCCTGACCCTGACCGTCCGGCCCCATGAGACAGTGGTTGTCTAGGCCCCTGGTGGTCCGAGGTCGTTCCCGCTGCACAGATGCATGCGCCAGGGCCTCCTGCAGATAATTCACTTTGGTTTATTGTGCTATCTGTAATAGAACCCGAGATATCACCAGATATATGCTGGATTCTTACATGACTTTGGGTGACGGACACCGAAAATCAGTAAGTTTCTGGGCCCCTGGAAGGCCGATGTCTTTGACGCAGCACATATTCATGCGCCAGGGCCTCCCGCAGACAAAGCACTTTGGTTTACTGCGCTATCTGTAATAGCACCGGAGATATCACCAGATATATGCTGGATTTTTACATGACCTTGGAAGACGGATTCCGATTATCTGTAATTTTTTCGGCCCCTGGTGGTCCGAGGTCGTTCCTGCTGCACAGTTTCATTTGCCAGTGCCTCCTACAGACAATGCACTTTGATTTATTGAACTATCTCTAATAGCATCGGAGATATCACCAGATATATATTGGATTTTTCCCTGACCCTGAGTGTCCGGCGCCATGTGTCGGTGGTTCTCTCGGCCCCTGGTGGTCCGAGGTCGTTGCCGCTGCACAGATTCATGCGCCAGGGCCTCCTACAGACAATGCACTTTGGTTTATTGCGCTATCTGTAATAGCAACCGAGATATCACCAGATATATGCTGGATTTTTACATGACCTTGGGTGACGGACACCGAAAATCTGTAAGTTTCTCGGCCCCTGGAGGGCCGAGGTCGATCCTGCTGCCCAGATTCATGCGCCTGGGCCTCCCGCAGATAATTCACTTTGGTTTATTGCGCTATCTCTAATAGCACACAAGATATCACCAGATATATAATGGATTTTTCCCTGACCCTGACAGTCCGGCCCCATGAGACGGTGGTTTTCTAGGCGTCTGGTGGTCCGAGGTCGTTCCCGCTGCACAGATTCATGCGCCCGGGCCTCCTGCAGATAATTCACTTTGGTTTATTGCGCTATCTCTAATAGCACCCGAGATAGCAGCAGATGTATATTGGATTTTTCCCCGACCCTGACTGCCCGGCCCCATGAGACGGTCGTTTTCTGGGACCCTGGTGATCCGAGGTCGTTTCCGCTGCACAGATTCATGCGCCAAGGCCTCCTGCAGATAACTCACTTTGTGATATTGCGCTATCTCTAATAGGACCCGAGATATCACCAGATATATATTGGATTTTTCCCTGACCCTGAGTGTCCGGCCCCATGAGACTGGTTTTCTCGGCCCCTGGTGGTCCGAGGTCGTTCCCGTTGCACAGATTCATGCGACAGGGCCTCCTGCAGATAATTCACTTTGGTTTATTGCGCTATCACTAATAGCACCCGAGATATCACCAGATATATATTGGATTTTTCCCTGACCATGAGTGTCCGGCCCCATGAGACGGTGGTTTTCTCGGCCCCTGTTGGTCCGAGGTCGTTCCCGCTGCCCAGATTCATGCGCCAGGGCCTCCTACAGACAATGCACTTTGATTTATTGCGCTGTCTGTAAAAGCAGCCGAGATATCACCCGATATATATTGCATTTTTTCCTGTCCCTGACAGTCCTGCCCGATGAGACGGTGATTTTCGCGGACCCTGGTGGTCCGAGGTCGTTCCCGCTGCCCAGATTCATGCGCCAGGGCCTCCTACAGACAATGCACTTTGATTTATTGCGCTGTCTGTAAAAGCAGCCGAGATATCACCCGATATATATTGCATTTTTTCCTGTCCCTGACAGCCCCGCCCCATGAGACGGTGATTTTCGCGGACCCTGGTGGTCCGAGGTCGTTCCCGCTGCACAGAATCATGCGCCAGGGCGTCCTGCAGACAATGCACTTTGGTTTATCGCGATATCTCTAATAGCACCCGAGATATCACCAGATATATATTGGATTTTCCCCTGACCCTGAGTGTCCGGCCCCATGAGACTGTGGTTTTCTCGGCCCCTGGTGGTCCGAGGTCGCTCCCGCTGCACAGATTCATGCGCCAGGGCCTCCTGCAGATAATTCACTTTGGTTTATTGCGCTATCTCTAATTTCACCCGAGATATCACCAGATATATATTTGATTTTTCCCTGACCCTGAGTGTCCTGCCCCATGAGACGGTGGTTTTCTCGGCCCCTGGTGGTCCGAGGTCGTTCCCGCTGCACAGATGCATGCGCCAGGGCCTCCTGCAGATAATTCACTTTGGTTTATTGCGCTATCTGTAATGGCACCCGATATATCACCAGATATATATTGGATTTTTCCCTGACCGTGAGTGTCCGGCCCCATGAGACGGTGGTTTTCTCGGCCCCTGGTGGTCCGAGGTCGTTCCCGCTGAACAGATGCATGCGCCAGGGCCTCCCGCAGACAAAGCACTTTGGTTTATTGATCTATCTGTAATAGCACCGGAGATGTCACCAGATATATGCTGGATTTTTACATGACCTTGGGTGACGGATTCCGATTATCTGTAATTTTTTCGGCCCCTGGTGGTCCGAGGTCGTTCTGCTGCACAGTTTCATTCGCCAGGGCCTCCTACAGACAATGCACTTTGATTTATTGAACTATCTCTAATAGCATCGGAGATATCACCAGATATATATTGGATTTTTCCCTGACCCTGAGTGTCCGGCGCCATGTGTCGGTAGTTTTCTCGGCCCCTGGTGGTCCGAGGTCGTTGCCGCTGCACAGATTCATGCGCCAGGGCCTCCTACAGACAATGCACTTTGGTTTATTGCGCTATCTGTAATAGCACCCGAGATATCACCAGATATATGCTGGATTTTTACATGACCTTGGGTAACGGACACCGAAAATCTGTAAGTTTCTCGGCCCCTGGAGGGCCGAGGTCGATCCTGCTTCACAGATTCATGCGCCAGGGCCTCCTGCAGACAATGCACTTTGGTTTATTGCGCTATCTATAATAGCACCCGAGATATCACCAGATATATATTGGATTTTCCCCTGACCCTGAGTGTCCGGCCCCATGAGACGGTGGTTTTCTCGGCCACTGGTGGTCCGAGGTCGTTCCCGCTGCACAGATTCATGCGCCAGGGCCTCCTGCAGATAATTCACTTTGTTTTATTGCGCTATCTCTAATAGCACCCGAGATATCACCAGATATATATTGGATTTTTCCCTGACCCTGAGTGTCCGGCCCCATGAGACGGTGGTTTCCTCGGCCCCTGGTGGTCCGAGGTCGTTCCCGCTGCACAGATTCATGCGCCCGGGCCTCCTGTAGATAATTCACTTTGGTTTATTGCGCTATCTCTAATAGCACCCGAGATATCACCAGATATACATTGGATTTTTCCCCGACCCTGAGTGTTCGGCCCTATGAGACGGTGGTTTTCTCGGCCCCTGGTGGTCCGATGTCATTCCCGCTGCCCAGATTCATGCGTCAGGGCCTCCTACAGACAAAGCACTTTGGTTTATTGCGCTATCTCTAATAGCACCCGAGATATCACCAGACATGTATTGGATTTTCCCCTGACCCTGAGTGTCCGGCCCCATGAGACTGTGGTTTTCTCAGCCCCTCGTGGTCCGAGGTCGTTCCCGCTGCCCAGATTCATGCGCCAGGGCCTCCTACAGACAATGCACTTTGATTTATCGCGCTATCTCTAATGGCACCCGAGATATCACCAGATATATAATTTGATTTTTCCCTGACCCTGACAGTCCGGCCCCATGAGACAGTGGTTGTCTAGGCCCCTGGTGGTCCGAGGTCGTTCCCGCTGCCCAGATTCATGCGCCAGGGCCTCCTACAGACAATGCACTTTGATTTATTGCGCTATCTGTAATATCACCCGAGATATCACCAGATATATATTGGATTTTTTCCTGTCCCTGACAGTCCGGCCCCATGAGACGGTGGTTTCCTCGGCCCCTGGTGGTCCGAGGTCGTTCCCGCTGCACAGATTCATGCGCCCGGGCCTCCTGTAGATAATTCACTTTGATTTATTGCGCTATCCCTAATAGCACCCGAGATATCACCAGATATATATTTGATTTTTCCCTGACCCTGAGTGTCCGGCGCCATGAGACGGTGGTTTTCTCGGCCCCTGGTGGTCCGAGGTCGTTACCGCTGCCCAGATTCATGCGCCAAGGCCTCCTACAGACAATGCACTTTGATTTAACGCGCTATCTGTAATAGAACCCGAGATATCACCAGATATATGCTGGATTTTTACATGACATTGTTTGACGGGTACCGAAAATCTGTAATTTTCGCGGTCCCTGTTGGTCCGATGTCGTTCCTGCTGCGCAGATTCATGCGCAAGGGCCCCCTGCGGATAATTCACTTTGGTTTAGTGCGCTATCTGTAAGAGCACCCGAGATAACACCAGATATATATTGGATTATCCCCTGACCCTGAGTGTCTGGCCCCATGAGACGGTGGTTTTCTCGGCCCCTGGTGATCCCAGGTCGGTCCCGCTGCACAGATTCGTGCGCTAGGGCCCCCTGCAGATAATTCACTTTGGTGTAGTGCGCTATCTGTAAGAGCACCCGAGATATCAACAGATATATATTGGATTTTTCCCTGACCCTGAGTGTCCGGCCCCATGAGGCGGTGGTTTTCTCGGCCCCTGGTGGTCCAAGGTCGTTCCCGCTGCACAGATTCATGCGCCAAGGCCTCCTGCAGATAATTCACTTTGGTTTATTGCGCTATCTGTAATAGCACCCTAGATATCACCAGATATATATGGGATTTTTCCCCGTCCCTGAGTGTCCGGCCCCATGAGACGTTGGTTTTCGCGGCCCCTGGTGGTCCGAGGTCGTTCCCGCTGCACAGATTCATGCGCCAGGGCCTCCTACAGACAATGCACTTTGATTTATTGCGCTATCTATAATAGCACCCGAGATATCACCAGATATATGCTGAATTTTTACATGACCTTGGGTGACGGATACCGAAAATCTGTAATTTTCTTGGCCCCTGGTGGTCCGACGTCGTTGCTGCCGCACAGAATCATGCCCCAGGGCTTCCTGCAGACAATGCACTTTGATTTATTGCGCTATCTGTAATAGCATCAGAGATATCACCAGAAGTATATTGGATTTTTCCCTGACCCTGAGTGTCCGGCCCCATGAGACGGTGGTTTTCTCGGCCCCTGGTGGTCCGAGGTCGTTCCCGCTGCACAGATGCATGCGCAAGGGCCTCCTACGGACAATGCACTTTGGATTATTGCGCTATCTCTAATAGCACCCGGGATATCACCAGATATATAATGGATTTTTCCCTGATCCTGACAGTCCGGCCCCATGAGACGGTGGTTTTCTAGGCGTCTGGTGGTCCGAGGTCGTTTCCGCTGCACAGATTCATGCGCCAAGGCCTCCTGCAGATAACTCACTTTGTGATATTGCGCTATCTCTAATAGCACCCGAGATATCACCAGATATATATTGGATTTTTCCCTGACTCTGAGTGTCCGGCCCCATGAGACTGGTTTTCTCGGCCCCTGGTGGTCCGAGGTCGTTCCCGCTGCACAGATTCATGCGCCAGGGCCTCCTGCAGATAATTCACTTTGGTTTATTGCGCTATCACTAATAGCACCCGAGATATCACCAGATATATAATGGATTTTTCCCTCACCCTGAGTGTCCGGCCTCATGTGTCGGTGGTTTTCTCGGCCCCTGGTGATCCGAGGTCGTTCCTGCTGCACAGATTTATCCGCCAGGGCCTCCTGCCGATAATTCACTTTGGTTTATTGCGCTATCTATAATAGCACCCGAGATAACACCAGATCTATGCTGGATTTTTACATGACCTTAGGTGACGAATTCCGAATATCTGTAATTTTCTCGGCCCCTGGTGGTCCGAGGTCGTTCCTGGCTCACAGATTCATGTGCCAGGGCCTCCCGCAGGCAATGCACTTTGATTTATTGCGCTATCTGTAATAGAACCCGAGATATCACCAGATATATATTGGATTTTCCCCTAACCCTGCGTGTCCGGCCCCATGAGACGGTGGTTTTCTCGGCCCCTGGTTGTCCGAGGTCGTTACCTATGCCCAGATTCATGCGCCAAGGCCTCCTACAGACAATGCACTTTGATTTAACGCGCTATCTGTAATAGAACCCGAGATATCACCAGATATATGCTGGATTTTTACATGACATTGTGTGACGGGTACCGAAAATCTGTAATTTTCTCGGTCCCTGTTGGTCCGATGCCGTTCCTGCTGCGCAGATTCATGCGCAAGGGCCCCCTGCGGATAATTCACTTTGGTTTAGTGCGCTATCTGTAAGAGCACCCGAGATAACACCAGATATATATTGGATTTTCCCCTGACCATGTGTGTCCGGCCCCATGGGACGGTGGTTTTCTCGGCCCCTGGTGGTCCGAGGTCGTTCCCGCTGCACAGATTCATGCGCCAGGGCCCCCTGCAGATAATTCACTTTGGTTTAGTGCGCTATCTGTAAGAGCACCCGAGATATCACCAGATATATATTGGATTATCCCCTGACCCTGATTCTCCGGCCCCATGAGACGGTGGTTTTCTCGGCCCCTGGTGATCCAAGGTCGGTCCCGCTGCACAGATTCATGCGCCAGGGCCTCCTGCAGATAATTCACTTTGGTTTACTGCGCTATCTGTAATAGCACCCGAGATATCACCAGATATATGCTGGATTCTTACATGACTTTGGGTGACGGACACCGAAAATCAGTAAGTTTCTGGGCCCCTGGAAGGCCGATGTCGTTGCCGCTGCACAGATTCATGCGCCAGGGCCTCCCGCAGACAAAGCAATATGGTTTATTGCGCTATCTGTGATAGCACCGGAGATATCACCAGATATATGCTGGATTTTTACATGACCTTGGGTGACGGACACCGAAAATCTGTAAGTTTCTCGGCCCCTGGAGGGCCGAGGTCGATCCTGCTTCACAGATTCATGCGCCAGGGCCTCCTGCAGACAATGCACTTTGGTTTATTGCGCTATCTCTAATAGCACCCGAGATATCACCAGATATATATTGGATTTTTCCCTGACCCTGAGTGTCCGGCCCCATGAGACGGTGGTTTTCTCGGCCCCTGTTGGTCCGAGGTCGTTCCCGCTGCCCAGATTCATGCGCCAGGGCCTCCTACAGGCAATGCACTTTGATTTATTGCGCTGTCTGTAAAAGCAGCCGAGATATCACCAGATATATATTGCATTTTTCCCTGACCCTGAGTGTCCGGCCCCATGAGACGGTGGTTTTCTCGGCCCCTGGTGGTCCGAGTTCGTTCCCGCTGCACAGATTCATGCGCCAGGGCCTCCTGCAGATAATTCACTTTGGATTATGGCGCTATCTATAATAGCACCCGAGATATCACCAGATATACATTGGATTTTTCCCCGACCCTGAGTGTTCGGCCCCATGAGACGGTGGTTTTCTCGGCCCCTGGTGGTCCGATGTCATTCCCGCTGCCCAGATTCATGCGTCAGGGCCTCCTACAGACAAAGCACTTTGGTTTATTGCGCTATCTCTAATAGCACCCGAGATATCACCAGACATGTATTGGATTTTCCCCTGACCCTGAGTGTCCGGCCCCATGAGACTGTGGTTTTCTCAGCCCCTCGTGGTCCGAGGTCGTTCCCGCTGCCCAGATTCATGCGCCAGGGCCTCCTACAGACAATGCACTTTGATTTATCGCGCTATCTCTAATGGCACCCGAGATATCACCAGATATATAATTTGATTTTTCCCTGACCCTGACCGTCCGGCCCCATGAGACAGTGGTTGTCTAGGCCCCTGGTGGTCCGAGGTCGTTCCCGCTGCACAGATGCATGCGCCAGGGCCTCCTGCAGATAATTCACTTTGGTTTATTGTGCTATCTGTAATAGAACCCGAGATATCACCAGATATATGCTGGATTCTTACATGACTTTGGGTGACGGACACCGAAAATCAGTAAGTTTCTGGGCCCCTGGAAGGCCGATGTCTTTGACGCAGCACATATTCATGCGCCAGGGCCTCCCGCAGACAAAGCACTTTGGTTTACTGCGCTATCTGTAATAGCACCGGAGATATCACCAGATATATGCTGGATTTTTACATGACCTTGGGAGACGGATTCCGATTATCTGTAATTTTTTCGGCCCCTGGTGGTCCGAGGTCGTTCCTGCTGCACAGTTTCATTTGCCAGTGCCTCCTACAGACAATGCACTTTGATTTATTGAACTATCTCTAATAGCATCGGAGATATCACCAGATATATATTGGATTTTTCCCTGACCCTGAGTGTCCGGCGCCATGTGTCGGTGGTTCTCTCGGCCCCTGGTGGTCCGAGGTCGTTGCCGCTGCACAGATTCATGCGCCAGGGCCTCCTACAGACAATGCACTTTGGTTTATTGCGCTATCTGTAATAGCACCCGAGATATCACCAGATATATGCTGGATTTTTACATGACCTTGGGTGACGGACACCGAAAATCTGTAAGTTTCTCGGCCCCTGGAGGGCCGAGGTCGATCCTGCTGCCCAGATTCATGCGCCTGGGCCTCCCGCAGATAATTCACTTTGGTTTATTGCGCTATCTCTAATAGCACACAAGATATCACCAGATATATAATGGATTTTTCCCTGACCCTGACAGTCCGGCCCCATGAGACGGTGGTTTTCTAGGCGTCTGGTGGTCCGAGGTCGTTCCCGCTGCACAGATTCATGCGCCCGGGCCTCCTACAGATAATTCACTTTGGTTTATTGCGCTATCTCTAATAGCACCCGAGATAGCAGCAGATATATATTGGATTTTTCCCCGACCCTGACTGCCCGGCCCCATGAGACGGTCGTTTTCTGGGACCCTGGTGATCCGAGGTCGTTTCCGCTGCACAGATTCATGCGCCAAGGCCTCCTGCAGATAACTCACTTTGTGATATTGCGCTATCTCTAATAGGACCCGAGATATCACCAGATATATATTGGATTTTTCCCTGACCCTGAGTGTCCGGCCCCATGAGACTGGTTTTCTCGGCCCCTGGTGGTCCGAGGTCGTTCCCGTTGCACAGATTCATGCGCCAGGGCCTCCTGCAGATAATTCACTTTGGTTTATTGCGCTATCACTAATAGCACCCGAGATATCACCAGATATATATTGGATTTTTCCCTGACCATGAGTGTCCGGCCCCATGAGACGGTGGTTTTCTCGGCCCCCGTTGGTCCGAGGTCGTTCCCGCTGCCCAGATTCATGCGCCAGGGCCTCCTACAGACAATGCACTTTGATTTATTGCGCTGTCTGTAAAAGCAGCCGAGATATCACCCGATATATATTGCATTTTTTCCTATCCCTGACAGTCCTGCCCGATGAGACGGTGATTTTCGCGGACCCTGGTGGTCCGAGGTCGTTCCCGCTGCCCAGATTCATGCGCCAGGGCCTCCTACAGACAATGCACTTTGATTTATTGCGCTGTCTGTAAAAGCAGCCGAGATATCACCCGATATATATTGCATTTTTTCCTGTCCCTGACAGCCCCGCCCCATGAGACGGTGATTTTCGCGGACCCTGGTGGTCCGAGGTCGTTCCCGCTGCACAGAATCATGCGCCAGGGCGTCCTGCAGACAATGCACTTTGGTTTATCGCGATATCTCTAATAGCACCCGAGATATCACCAGATATATATTGGATTTTCCCCTGACCCTGAGTGTCCGGCCCCATGAGACTGTGGTTTTCTCGGCCCCTGGTGGTCCGAGGTCGCTCCCGCTGCACAGATTCATGCGCCAGGGCCTCCTGCAGATAATTCACTTTGGTTTATTGCGCTATCTCTAATTTCACCCGAGATATCACCAGATATATATTTGATTTTTCCCTGACCCTGAGTGTCCTGCCCCATGAGACGGTGGTTTTCTCGGCCCCTGGTGGTCCGAGGTCGTTCCCGCTGCACAGATGCATGCGCCAGGGCCTCCTGCAGATAATTCACTTTGGTTTATTGCGCTATCTGTAATGGCACCCGATATATCACCAGATATATATTGGATTTTTCCCTGACCGTGAGTGTCCGGCCCCATGAGACGGTGGTTTTCTCGGCCCCTGGTGGTCCGAGGTCGTTCCCGCTGAACAGATGCATGCGCCAGGGCCTCCCGCAGGCAATGCACTTTGATTTATTGCGCTATCTGTAATAGAACCCGAGATATCACCAGATATATATTGGATTTTCCCCTAACCCTGCGTGTCCGGCCCCATGAGACGGTGGTTTTCTCGGCCCCTGGTTGTCCGAGGTCGTTACCTATGCCCAGATTCATGCGCCAAGGCCTCCTACAGACAATGCACTTTGATTTAACGCGCTATCTGTAATAGAACCCGAGATATCACCAGATATATGCTGGATTTTTACATGACATTGTGTGACGGGTACCGAAAATCTGTAATTTTCTCGGTCCCTGTTGGTCCGATGCCGTTCCTGCTGCGCAGATTCATGCGCAAGGGCCCCCTGCGGATAATTCACTTTGGTTTAGTGCGCTATCTGTAAGAGCACCCGAGATAACACCAGATATATATTGGATTTTCCCCTGACCATGTGTGTCCGGCCCCATGGGACGGTGGTTTTCTCGGCCCCTGGTGGTCCGAGGTCGTTCCCGCTGCACAGATTCATGCGCCAGGGCCCCCTGCAGATAATTCACTTTGGTTTAGTGCGCTATCTGTAAGAGCACCCGAGATATCACCAGATATATATTGGATTATCCCCTGACCCTGATTCTCCGGCCCCATGAGACGGTGGTTTTCTCGGCCCCTGGTGATCCAAGGTCGGTCCCGCTGCACAGATTCATGCGCCAGGGCCTCCTGCAGACAATGCACTTTGGTTTATTGCGCTATCTCTAATAGCACCCGAGATATCACCAGATATATATTGGATTTTTCCCTGACCCTGAGTGTCCGGCCCCATGAGACGGTGGTTTTCTCGGCCCCTGTTGGTCCGAGGTCGTTCCCGCTGCCCAGATTCATGCGCCAGGGCCTCCTACAGACAATGCACTTTGATTTATTGCGCTGTCTGTAAAAGCAGCCGAGATATCACCAGATATATATTGCATTTTTCCCTGACCCTGAGTGTCCGGCCCCATGAGACGGTGGTTTTCTCGGCCCCTGGTGGTCCGAGTTCGTTCCCGCTGCACAGATTCATGCGCCAGGGCCTCCTGCAGATAATTCACTTTGGATTATGGCGCTATCTATAATAGCACCCGAGATATCACCAGATATACATTGGATTTTTCCCCGACCCTGAGTGTTCGGCCCCATGAGACGGTGGTTTTCTCGGCCCCTGGTGGTCCGATGTCATTCCCGCTGCCCAGATTCATGCGTCAGGGCCTCCTACAGACAAAGCACTTTGGTTTATTGCGCTATCTCTAATAGCACCCGAGATATCACCAGACATGTATTGGATTTTCCCCTGACCCTGAGTGTCCGGCCCCATGAGACTGTGGTTTTCTCAGCCCCTCGTGGTCCGAGGTCGTTCCCGCTGCCCAGATTCATGCGCCAGGGCCTCCTACAGACAATGCACTTTGATTTATCGCGCTATCTCTAATGGCACCCGAGATATCACCAGATATATAATTTGATTTTTCCCTGACCCTGACCGTCCGGCCCCATGAGACAGTGGTTGTCTAGGCCCCTGGTGGTCCGAGGTCGTTCCCGCTGCACAGATGCATGCGCCAGGGCCTCCTGCAGATAATTCACTTTGGTTTATTGTGCTATCTGTAATAGAACCCGAGATATCACCAGATATATGCTGGATTCTTACATGACTTTGGGTGACGGACACCGAAAATCAGTAAGTTTCTGGGCCCCTGGAAGGCCGATGTCTTTGACGCAGCACATATTCATGCGCCAGGGCCTCCCGCAGACAAAGCACTTTGGTTTACTGCGCTATCTGTAATAGCACCGGAGATATCACCAGATATATGCTGGATTTTTACATGACCTTGGGAGACGGATTCCGATTATCTGTAATTTTTTCGGCCCCTGGTGGTCCGAGGTCGTTCCTGCTGCACAGTTTCATTTGCCAGTGCCTCCTACAGACAATGCACTTTGATTTATTGAACTATCTCTAATAGCATCGGAGATATCACCAGATATATATTGGATTTTTCCCTGACCCTGAGTGTCCGGCGCCATGTGTCGGTGGTTCTCTCGGCCCCTGGTGGTCCGAGGTCGTTGCCGCTGCACAGATTCATGCGCCAGGGCCTCCTACAGACAATGCACTTTGGTTTATTGCGCTATCTGTAATAGCACCCGAGATATCACCAGATATATGCTGGATTTTTACATGACCTTGGGTGACGGACACCGAAAATCTGTAAGTTTCTCGGCCCCTGGAGGGCCGAGGTCGATCCTGCTGCCCAGATTCATGCGCCTGGGCCTCCCGCAGATAATTCACTTTGGTTTATTGCGCTATCTCTAATAGCACACAAGATATCACCAGATATATAATGGATTTTTCCCTGACCCTGACAGTCCGGCCCCATGAGACGGTGGTTTTCTAGGCGTCTGGTGGTCCGAGGTCGTTCCCGCTGCACAGATTCATGCGCCCGGGCCTCCTACAGATAATTCACTTTGGTTTATTGCGCTATCTCTAATAGCACCCGAGATAGCAGCAGATATATATTGGATTTTTCCCCGACCCTGACTGCCCGGCCCCATGAGACGGTCGTTTTCTGGGACCCTGGTGATCCGAGGTCGTTTCCGCTGCACAGATTCATGCGCCAAGGCCTCCTGCAGATAACTCACTTTGTGATATTGCGCTATCTCTAATAGGACCCGAGATATCACCAGATATATATTGGATTTTTCCCTGACCCTGAGTGTCCGGCCCCATGAGACTGGTTTTCTCGGCCCCTGGTGGTCCGAGGTCGTTCCCGTTGCACAGATTCATGCGCCAGGGCCTCCTGCAGATAATTCACTTTGGTTTATTGCGCTATCACTAATAGCACCCGAGATATCACCAGATATATATTGGATTTTTCCCTGACCATGAGTGTCCGGCCCCATGAGACGGTGGTTTTCTCGGCCCCCGTTGGTCCGAGGTCGTTCCCGCTGCCCAGATTCATGCGCCAGGGCCTCCTACAGACAATGCACTTTGATTTATTGCGCTGTCTGTAAAAGCAGCCGAGATATCACCCGATATATATTGCATTTTTTCCTGTCCCTGACAGTCCTGCCCGATGAGACGGTGATTTTCGCGGACCCTGGTGGTCCGAGATCGTTCCCGCTGCCCAGATTCATGCGCCAGGGCCTCCTACAGACAATGCACTTTGATTTATTGCGCTGTCTGTAAAAGCAGCCGAGATATCACCCGATATATATTGCATTTTTTCCTGTCCCTGACAGCCCCGCCCCATGAGACGGTGATTTTCGCGGACCCTGGTGGTCCGAGGTCGTTCCCGCTGCACAGAATCATGCGCCAGGGCGTCCTGCAGACAATGCACTTTGGTTTATCGCGATATCTCTAATAGCACCCGAGATATCACCAGATATATATTGGATTTTCCCCTGACCCTGAGTGTCCGGCCCCATGAGACTGTGGTTTTCTCGGCCCCTGGTGGTCCGAGGTCGCTCCCGCTGCACAGATTCATGCGCCAGGGCCTCCTGCAGATAATTCACTTTGGTTTATTGCGCTATCTCTAATTTCACCCGAGATATCACCAGATATATATTTGATTTTTCCCTGACCCTGAGTGTCCTGCCCCATGAGACGGTGGTTTTCTCGGCCCCTGGTGGTCCGAGGTCGTTCCCGCTGCACAGATGCATGCGCCAGGGCCTCCTGCAGATAATTCACTTTGGTTTATTGCTCTATCTGTAATGGCACCCGATATATCACCAGATATATATTGGATTTTTCCCTGACCGTGAGTGTCCGGCCCCATGAGACGGTGGTTTTCTCGGCCCCTGGTGGTCCGAGGTCGTTCCCGCTGAACAGATGCATGCGCCAGGGCCTCCCGCAGACAAAGCACTTTGGTTTATTGATCTATCTGTAATAGCACCGGAGATGTCACCAGATATATGCTGGATTTTTACATGACCTTGGGTGACGGATTCCGATTATCTGTAATTTTTTCGGCCCCTGGTGGTCCGAGGTCGTTCTGCTGCACAGTTTCATTCGCCAGGGCCTCCTACAGACAATGCACTTTGATTTATTGAACTATCTCTAATAGCATCGGAGATATCACCAGATATATATTGGATTTTTCCCTGACCCTGAGTGTCCGGCGCCATGTGTCGGTAGTTTTCTCGGCCCCTGGTGGTCCGAGGTCGTTGCCGCTGCACAGATTCATGCGCCAGGGCCTCCTACAGACAATGCACTTTGGTTTATTGCGCTATCGGTAATAGCACCCGAGATATCACCAGATATATGCTGGATTTTTACATGACCTTGGGTAACGGACACCGAAAATCTGTAAGTTTCTCGGCCCCTGGAGGGCCGAGGTCGATCCTGCTTCACAGATTCATGCGCCAGGGCCTCCTGCAGACAATGCACTTTGGTTTATTGCGCTATCTCTAATAGCACCCGAGATATCACCAGATATATATTGCATTTTTCCCTGACCCTGAGTGTCCGGCCCCATGAGACGGTGGTTTTCTCGGCCCCTGGTGGTCCGAGGTCGTTCCCGCTGCACAGATTCATGCGCCAGGGCCTCCTGCAGATAATTCACTTTGGTTTATTGCGCTATCTGTAATAGAACCCGAGATAGCACCAGATATATATTGGATTTTTCCCCGACCCTGACTGTCCGGCCCCATGAGACGGTCGTTTTCTTGGACCCTGGTGATCCGAGGTCGTTTCCGCTGCACAGATTCATGCGCCAAGGCCTCCTGCAGATAACTCACTTTGTGATATTGCGCTATCTCTAATAGCACCCGAGATATCACCAGATATATATTGGATTTTTCCCTGACCCTGTGTGTCCGGCCCCATGAGACTGGTTTTCTCGGCCCCTGCTGGTCCGAGGTCGTTCCCGCTGCACAGATTCATGCGCCAGGGCCTCCTGCAGATCATTCACTTTGGTTTATTGCCCTATCACTAATAGCACCCGAGATATCACCAGATATATAATGGATTTTTCCCTGACCCTGAGTGTCCGGCCTCATGTGTCGGTGGTTTTCTCGGCCCCTGGTGATCCGAGGTCGTTCCCGCTGCACAGATTTATCCGCCAGGGCCTCCTGCAGATAATTCACTTTGGTTTATTGCGCTATCTATAATAGCACCCGAGATAACACCAGATCTATGCTGGATTTTTACATGACCTTAGGTGACGAATTCCGAATATCTGTAATTTTCTCGGCCCCTGGTGGTCCGAGGTCGTTCCTGGTTCACAGATTCATGTGCCAGGGCCTCCCGCAGGCAATGCACTTTGATTTATTGCGCTATCCCTAATAGCACCCGAGATATCACCAGATATATATTTGATTTTTCCCTGACCCTGAGTGTCCGGCCTCATGTGTCGGTGGTTTTCTCGGCCCCTGGTGATCCGAGGTCGTTGCCGCTGCACAGATTCATGCGCCAGGGCCTCCTGCAGATAATTCACTTTGGTTTATTGCGCTATCTATAATAGCACCCGAGATAACACCAGATCTATGCTGGATTTTTACATGACCTTAGGTGACGAATTCCGAATATCCGTAATTTTCTCGGCCCCTGGTGGTCCGAGGTCGTTCCTGGTTCACAGATTCATGTGCCAGGGCCTCCCGCAGGCAATGCACTTTGATTTATTGCGCTATCCCTAATAGCACCCGAGATATCACCAGATATATATTTGATTTTTCCCTGACCCTGAGTGTCCGGCGCCATGTGTCGGTGGTTTTCTCGGCCCCTAGTGGTCCGAGGTCGTTGCCGCTACACAGATTCATGCGCCAGGGCCTCCTACAGACAATGCACTTTGGTTTATTGCGCTATCTGTAATAGAACCCGAGATATCACCAGATATATATTGGATTTTCCCCTAACCCTGCGTGTCCGGCCCCATGAGACGGTGGTTTTCTCGGCCCCTGGTGGTCCGAGGTCGTTCCCGCTGCACAGATTCATGCGCCAGGGCCCCCTGCAGATAATTCACTTTGGTTTAGTGCGCTATCTGTAAGAGCACCCGAGATAACACCAGATATATATTGGATTTTCCCCTGACCATGTGTGTCCGGCCCCATGGGACGGTGGTTTTCTCGGCCCCTGGTGGTCCGAGGTCGTTCCCGCTGCACAGATTCATGCGCCAGGGCCCCCTGCAGATAATTCACTTTGGTTTAGTGCGCTATCTGTAAGAGCACCCGAGATATCACCAGATATATATTGGATTATCCCCTGACCCTGATTCTCCGGCCCCATGAGACGGTGGTTTTCTCGGCCCCTGGTGATCCAAGGTCGGTCCCGCTGCACAGATTCATGCGCCAGGGCCTCCTGCAGATAATTCACTTTGGTTTACTGCGCTATCTGTAATAGCACCCGAGATATCACCAGATATATGCTGGATTTTTACATGACCTTGGGTAACGGACACCGAAAATCTGTAAGTTGCTCGGCCCCTGGAGGGCCGAGGTCGATCCTGCTTCACAGATTCATGCGCCAGGGCCTCCTGCAGACAATGCACTTTGGTTTATTGCGCTATCTGTAATAGCACCCGAGATATCAGCAGATTTATATTGGATTTTTCCCTGACCCTGAGTGTCCGGCCCCATGAGACTGTGGTTTTCTCGGCCCCTGGTGGTCCGAGGTCGTTCCCGCTGCACAGATGCATGCGCAAGGTCCTCCTACGGACAATGCACTTTGGATTATGGCGCTATCTCTAATAGCACCCGAGATATCACCAGATATATATTGGATTTTCCCCTGACCCTGAGTGTCCGGCCCCATGAGACGGTGGTTTTCTCGGCCCCTGGTGGTCCGAGGTCGTTCCCGCTGCACAGATGCATGCGCCAGGGCCTCCCGCAGACAAAGCACTTTGGTTTATTGCGCTATCTGTAATAGCACCCGAGATATCACCAGATATATGCTGGATTTTTACATGACCTTGGGTGACCGACACCGAAAATCTGTAAGTTTCTCGGCCCCTGGAGGGCCGAGGTCGATCCTGCTTCACAGATTCATGCGCCTGGGCCTCCCGCAGATAATTCACTTTGGTTTATTGCGCTATCTCTAATAGCACCCGAGATATCACCAGATATACATTGGATTTTTCCCCGACACTGAGTGTTCGGACCCATGAGACGGTGGTTTTCTCGGCCCCTGGTGGTCCGATGTCATTCCCGCTGCACAGATTCATGCGCCAGGGCCTCCTGCAGATAATTCACTTTGGATTATGGCGCTATCTCTAATAGCACCCGAGATATCACCAGATATATATTGGATTTTCCCCTGACCGTGAGGGTCCGGCCCCATGAGACGGTGGTTTTCTCGGCCCCTGGTTGTCCGAGGTCGTTCCCGCTGCACAGATGCATGCGCCAGGGCCTCCTGCAGATAATTCACTTTGATTCATTGCGCTATCTGTAATAGCACCCGAGATATAACCAGATATATATTGGATTTTTCCCTGACCGTGTGTGTCCGGCCCCATGGGACGGTGGTTTTCTCGGCCCCTGGTGGTCCGAGGTCGTTCCCGCTGCACAGATTCATGCGCCAGGGCCCCCTGCAGATAATTCACTTTGGTTTAGTGCGCTATCTGTAAGAGCACCCGAGATATCACCAGATATATATTGGATTATCCCCTGACCCTGATTCTCCGGCCCCATGAGACGGTGGTTTTCTCGGCCCCTGGTGATCCAAGGTCGGTCCCGCTGCACAGATTCATGCGCCAGGGCCTCCTGCAGATAATTCACTTTGGTTTACTGCGCTATCTGTAATAGCACCCGAGATATCACCAGATATATGCTGGATTCTTACATGACTTTGGGTGACGGACACCGAAAATCAGTAAGTTTCTGGGCCCCTGGAAGGCCGATGTCGTTGCCGCTGCACAGATTCATGCGCCGGGGCCTCCCGCAGACAAAGCAATATGGTTTATTGCGCTATCTCTAATAGCACCGGAGATATCACCAGATATATGCTGGATTTTTACATGACCTTGGGTGACGGATTCCGATTATCTGTAATTTCTTCGGCCCCTGGTGGTCCGAGGTCGTTCTGCTGCACAGTTTCATTCGCCAGTGCCTCCTACAGACAATGCACTTTGATTTATTGAACTATCTCTAATAGCATCGGAGATATCACCAGATATATATTGGATTTATCCCCGACCCTGAGTGTCCGGCGCCATGTGTCGGTGGTTTTCTCGGCTCCTGGTGGTCCGAGGTCGTTGCCGCTGCACAGATTCATGCGCCAGGGCCTCCTACAGACAATGCACTTTGGTTTATTGCGCTATCTGTAATAGCACCCGAGATATCACCAGATATATGCTGGATTTTTACATGACCTTGGGTAACGGACACCGAAAATCTGTAAGTTGCTCGGCCCCTGGAGGGCCGAGGTCGATCCTGCTTCACAGATTCATGCGCCAGGGCCTCCTGCAGACAATGCACTTTGGTTTATTGCGCTATCTCTAATAGCACCCGAGATATCACCAGATATATATTGGATTTTTCCCTGACCCTGAGTGTCCGGCCCCATGAGACGGTGGTTTTCTCGGCCCCTGTTGGTCCGAGGTCGTTCCCGCTGCCCAGATTCATGCGCCAGGGCCTCCTACAGACAATGCACTTTGATTTATTGCGCTGTCTGTAAAAGCAGCCGAGATATCACCAGATATATATTGCATTTTTCCCTGACCCTGAGTGTCCGGCCCCATGAGACGGTGGTTTTCTCGGCCCCTGGTGGTCCGAGGTCGTTCCGGCTGCACAGATTCATGCGCCAGGGCCTCCTGCAGATAATTCACTTTGGATTATGGCGCTATCTCTAATAGCACCCGAGATATCACCAGATATATATTGGATTTTCCCCTGACCGTGAGGGTCCGGCCCCATGAGACTGTGGTTTTTTCGGCCCCTGGTGGTCCGAGGTCGTTCCGGCTGCACAGATTCATGCGCCAGGGCCTCCTACAGATAATTCACTTTGTTTTATTGCGCTATCTCTAATAGCACCCGAGATATCACCAGATATATATTGGATTTTTCCCTGACCCTGAGTGTCCGGCCCCATGAGACGGTGGTTTTCTCGGCCCCTGGTGGTCCGAGGTCGTTCCCGCTGCACAGATTCATGCGCCCGGGCCTCCTGTAGATAATGCACTTTGATTTATCGCGCTATCTCTAATGGCACCCGAGATATCACCAGATATATAATTTGATTTTTCCCTGACCCTGACAGTCCGGCCCCATGAGACAGTGGTTTTCTAGGCCCCTGGTGGTCCAAGGTCGTTCCCGCTGCCCAGATTCAAGCGCCAGGGCCTCCTACAGACAATGCACTTTGATTTATTGCGCTATCTGTAATATCACCCGAGATATCACCAGATATCTATTGGATTTTTTCCTGTCCCTGACAGTCCGGCCCCATGAGACGGTGATTTTCGCGGACCCTGGTGGTGCGGGGTCGTTCCGGCTGCACAGAATCATGCGCCAGGGCGTCCTGCAGACATTGCACTTTGGTTTATCGCGATATCTCTAATAGCACCCGAGATATCACCAGATATATATTGGATTTTCCCCTGACCCTGAGTGTCCGGCCCCATGAGACTGTGGTTTTCTCGGCCCCTGGTGGTCCGAGGTCGCTCCCGCTGCACAGATTCATGCGCCAGGGCCTCCTGCAGATAATTCACTTTGGTTTATTGCGCTATCTCTAATTTCACCCGAGATATCACCAGATATATATTTGATTTTTCCCTGACCCTGAGTGTCCTGCCCCATGAGACGGTGGTTTTCTCGGCCCCTGGTTGTCCGAGGTCGTTCCCGCTGCACAGATGCATGCGCCAGGGCCTCCTGCAGATAATTCACTTTGGTTCATTGCGCTATCTGTAATAGCACCCGAGATATAACCAGATATATATTGGATTTTTCCCTGACCGTGAGTGTCCGGCCCCATGAGACGGTGGTTTTCTCGGCACCTGGTGGTCCGAGGTCGTTCCCGCTGAACAGATGCATGCGCCAGGGCCTCCTGCAGATAACTCACTTTGGTTTATTGCGCTATCTGTAATAGCACCCGAGATATCAGCAGATTTATATTGGATTTTTCCCTGACCCTGAGTGTCCGGCCCCATGAGACTGTGGTTTTCTCGGCCCCTGGTGGTCCGAGGTCGTTCCCGCTGCACAGATGCATGCGCAAGGGCCTCCTACGGACAATGCACTTTGGATTATGGCGCTATCTCTAATAGCACCCGAGATATCACCAGATATATATTGGATTTTCCCCTGACCCTGAGTGTCCGGCCCCATGAGACGGTGGTTTTCTCGGCCCCTGGTGGTCCGAGGTCGTTCCCGCTGCACAGATGCATCCGCCAGGGCCTCCCGCAGACAAAGCACTTTGGTTTATTGCGCTATCTGTAATAGCACCGGAGATATCACCAGATATATGCTGGATTTTTACATGACCTTGGGAGACGGATTCCGATTATCTGTAATTTTTTCGGCCCCTGGTGGTCCGAGGTCGTTCCTGCTGCACAGTTTCATTTGCCAGTGCCTCCTACAGACAATGCACTTTGATTTATTGAACTATCTCTAATAGCATCGGAGATATCACCAGATATATATTGGATTTTTCCCTGACCCTGAGTGTACGGCGCCATGTGTCGGTGGTTCTCTCGGCCCCTGGAGGTCCGAGGTCGTTGCCGCTGCACAGATTCATGCGCCAGGGCCTCCTACAGACAATGCACTTTGGTTTATTGCGCTATCTGTAATAGCACCCGAGATATCACCAGATATATGCTGGATTTTTACATGACCTTGGGTGACGGACACCGAAAATCTGTAAGTTTCTCGGCCCCTGGAGGGCCGAGGTCGATCCTGCTTCACAGATTCATGCGCCTGGGCCTCCCGCAGATAATTCACTTTGGTTTATTGCGCTATCTCTAATAGCACCCGAGATATCACCAGATATACATTGGATTTTTCCCCGACACTGAGTGTTCGGACCCATGAGACGGTGGTTTTCTCGGCCCCTGGTGGTCCGATGTCATTCCCGCTGCCCAGATTCATGCGCCAGGGCCTCCTACAGACAATGCACTTTGATTTATTGCGCTATCTGTAATATCACCCGAGATATCACCAGATATATATTGGATTTTCCCCTGACCCTGAGTGTCCGGCCCCATGAGACTGTGGTTTTCTCGGCCCCTGGTGGTCCGAGGTCGTGGCCGCTGCACAGATTCATGCGCCAGGGCCTCCTACAGACAATGCACCTTGGTTTATTGCGCTATCTGTAATAGCACCCGAGATATCACCAGATATATGCTGGATTTTTACATGACCTTGGGTGACCGACACCGAAAATCTGTAAGTTTCTCGGCCCCTGGAGGGCCGAGGTCGATCCTGCTTCACAGATTCATGCGCCTGGGCCTCCCGCAGATAATTCACTTTGGTTTATTGCGCTATCTCTAATAGCACCCGAGATATCACCAGATATACATTGGATTTTTCCCCGACACTGAGTGTTCGGACCCATGAGACGGTGGTTTTCTCGGCCCCTGGTGGTCCGATGTCATTCCCGCTGCACAGATTCATGCGCCAGGGCCTCCTGCAGATAATTCACTTTGGATTATGGCGCTATCTCTAATAGCACCCGAGATATCACCAGATATATATTGGATTTTCCCCTGACCGTGAGGGTCCGGCCCCATGAGACGGTGGTTTTCTCGGCCCCTGGTTGTCCGAGGTCGTTCCCGCTGCACAGATGCATGCGCCAGGGCCTCCTACGGACAATGCACTTTGGATTATGGCGCTATCTCTAATAGCACCCGAGATATCACCAGATATATATTGGATTTTCCCCTGACCCTGAGTGTCCGGCCCCATGAGACGGTGGTTTTCTCGGCCCCTGGTGGTCCGAGGTCGTTCCCGCTGCACAGATGCATGCGCCAGGGCCTCCTGCAGATAATTCACTTTGGTTTATTGTGCTATCTGTAATAGAACCCGACATATCACCAGATATATGCTGGATTCTTACATGACTTTGGGTGACGGACACCGAAAATCAGTAAGTTTCTGGGCCCCTGGAAGGCCGGTGTCTTTGCCGCTGCACAGATTCATGCGCCAGGGCCTCCCGCAGACAAAGCACTTTGGTTTATTGCGCTATCTGTAATAGCACCGGAGATATCACCAGATATATGCTGGATTTTTACATGACCTTGGGAGACGGATTCCGATTATCTGTAATTTTTTCGGCCCCTGGTGGTCCGAGGTCGTTCCTGCTGCACAGTTTCATTTGCCAGTGCCTCCTACAGACAATGCACTTTGATTTATTGAACTATCTCTCATAGCATCGGAGATATCACCAGATATATATTGGATTTTTCCCTGAGCCTGAGTGTCCGGCGCCATGTGTCGGTGGTTCTCTCGGCCCCTGGAGGTCCGAGGTCGTTGCCGCTGCACAGATTCATGCGCCAGGGCCTCCTACAGACAATGCACTTTGGTTTATTGCGCTATCTGTAATAGCACCCGAGATATCACCAGATATATGCTGGATTTTTACATGACCTTGGGTGACGGACACCGAAAATCTGTAAGTTTCTCGGCCCCTGGAGGGCCGAGGTCGATCCTGCTTCACAGATTCATGCGCCTGGGCCTCCCGCAGATAATTCACTTTGGTTTATTGCGCTATCTCTAATAGCACCCGAGATATCACCAGATATACATTGGATTTTTCCCCGACACTGAGTGTTCGGACCCATGAGACGGTGGTTTTCTCGGCCCCTGGTGGTCCGATGTCATTCCCGCTGCACAGATTCATGCGTCAGGCCCTCCTACAGACAAAGCACTTTGGTTTATTGCGCTATCTCTAATAGCACCCGAGATATCACCAGACATGTATTGGATTTTCCCCTGACCCTGAGTGTCCGGCCCCATGAGACTGTGGTTTTCTCAGCCCCTCGTGGTCCGAGGTCGTTCCCGCTGCCCAGATTCATGCGCCAGGGCCTCCTACAGACAATGCACTTTGATTTATCGCGCTATCTCTAATGGCACCCGAGATATCACCAGATATATAATTTGATTTTTCCCTGACCCTGACAGTCCGGCCCCATGAGACAGTGGTTTTCTAGGCCCCTGTTGGTCCGAGGTCGTTCCCGCTGCCCAGATTCATGCGCCAGGGCCTCCTACAGACAATGCACTTTGATTTATTGCGCTATCTGTAATATCACCCGAGATATCACCAGATATATATTGGATTTTTTCCTGTCCCTGACAGTCCGGCCCCATGAGACGGTGATTTTCGCGGACCCTGGTGGTCCGAGGTCGTTCCGGCTGCACAGAATCATGCGCCAGGGCGTCCTGCAGACAATGCACTTTGGTTTATCGCGATATCTCTAATAGCACCCGAGATATCACCAGATATATATTGGATTTTCCCCTGACCCTGAGTGTCCGGCCCCATGAGACGGTGGTTTTCTCGGCCCCTGGTGGTCCGAGGTCGTTCCCGCTGCACAGATGCATGCGCCAGGGCCTCCTGCAGATAATTCACTTTGGTTTATTGTGCTATCTGTAATAGAACCCGAGATATCACCAGATATATGCTGGATTCTTACATGACTTTGGGTGACGGACACCGAAAATCAGTAAGTTTCTGGGCCCCTGGAAGGCCGGTGTCTTTGCCGCTGCACAGATTCATGCGCCAGGGCCTCCCGCAGACAAAGCACTTTGGTTTATTGCGCTATCTGTAATAGCACCGGAGATATCACCAGATATATGCTGGATTTTTACATGACCTTGGCAGACGGATTCCGA
The DNA here is from genome assembly GCF_051020985.1 of Nomia melanderi. Lineage (NCBI taxonomy): Eukaryota > Metazoa > Arthropoda > Insecta > Hymenoptera > Halictidae > Nomia > Nomia melanderi. Next base: position 24,641 of record NW_027475264.1, on the reverse strand, counting down.
TTATCTGTAATTTTTTCGGCCCCTGGTGGTCCGAGGTCGTTCCTGCTGCACAGTTTCATTTGCCAGTGCCTCCTACAGACATTGCACTTTGATTTATTGAACTATCTCTCATAGCATCGGAGATATCACCAGATATATATTGGATTTTTCCCTGAGCCTGAGTGTCCGGCGCCATGTGTCGGTGGTTCTCTCGGCCCCTGGAGGTCCGAGGTCGTTGCCGCTGCACAGATTCATGCGCCAGGGCCTCCTACAGACAATGCACTTTGGTTTATTGCGCTATCTGTAATAGCACCCGAGATATCACCAGATATATGCTGGATTTTTACATGACCTTGGGTGACGGACACCGAAAATCTGTAAGTTTCTCGGCCCCTGGAGGGCCGAGGTCGATCCTGCTTCACAGATTCATGCGCCTGGGCCTCCCGCAGATAATTCACTTTGGTTTATTGCGCTATCTCTAATAGCACCCGAGATATCACCAGATATACCTTGGATTTTTCCCCGACACTGAGTGTTCGGACCCATGAGACGGTGGTTTTCTCGGCCCCTGGTGGTCCGATGTCATTCCCGCTGCACAGATTCATGCGTCAGGGCCTCCTACAGACAAAGCACTTTGGTTTATTGCGCTGTCTCTAATAGCACCCGAGATATCACCAGACATGTATTGGATTTTCCCCTGACCCTGAGTGTCCGGCCCCATGAGACTGTGGTTTTCTCAGCCCCTCGTGGTCCGAGGTCGTTCCCGCTGCCCAGATTCATGCGCCAGGGCCTCCTACAGACAATGCACTTTGATTTATCGCACTATCTCTAATGGCACCCGAGATATCACCAGATATATAATTTGATTTTTCCCTGACCCTGACAGTCCGGCCCCATGAGACAGTGGTTTTCTAGGCCCCTGGTGGTCCGAGGTCGTTCCCGCTGCCCAGATTCATGCGCCAGGGCCTCCTACAGACAATGCACTTTGATTTATTGCGCTATCTGTAATATCACCCGAGATATCACCAGATATATATTGGATTTTCCCCTGACCGTGAGGGTCCGGCCCCATGAGACTGTGGTTTTCTCGGCCCCTGGTGGTCCGAGGTCGTTCCGGCTGCACAGAATCATGCGCCAGGGCGTCCTGCAGACAATGCACTTTGGTTTATCGCGATATCTCTAATAGCACCCGAGATATCACCAGATATATATTGGATTTTCCCCTGACCCTGAGTGTCCGGCCCCATGAGACTGTGGTTTTCTCGGCCCCTGGTGGTCCGAGGTCGCTCCCGCTGCACAGATTCATGCGCCAGGGCCTCCTGCAGATAATTCACTTTGGTTTATTGCGCTATCTCTAATTTCACCCGAGATATCACCAGATATATATTTGATTTTTCCCTGACCCTGAGTGTCCTGCCCCATGAGACGGTGGTTTTCTCGGCCCCTGGTTGTCCGAGGTCGTTCCCGCTGCACAGATGCATGCGCCTGGGCCTCCTGCAGATAATTCACTTTGATTCATTGCGCTATCTGTAATAGCACCCGAGATGTAACCAGATATATATTGGATTTTTCCCTGACCGTGAGTGTCCGGCCCCATGAGACGGTGGTTTTCTCGGCACCTGGTGGTCCGAGGTCGTTCCCGCTGAACAGATGCATGCGCCAGGGCCTCCTGCAGATAACTCACTTTGGTTTATTGCGCTATCTGTAATAGCACCCGAGATATCAGCAGATTTATATTGGATTTTTCCCTGACCCTGAGTGTCCGGCCCCATGAGACGGTGGTTTTCTCGGCCCCTGGTGGTCCGAGGTCGTTCCCGCTGCACAGATGCCTGCGCAAGGGCCTCCTACGGACAATGCACTTTGGATTATGGCGCTATCTCTAATAGCACCCGAGATATCACCAGATATATATTGGATTTTCCCCTGACCCTGAGTGTCCGGCCCCATGAGACGGTGGTTTTCTCGGCCCCTGGTGGTCCGAGGTCGTTCCCGCTGCACAGATGCATGCGCCAGGGCCTCCTGCAGATAATTCACTTTGGTTTATTGTGCTATCTGTAATAGAACCCGAGATATCACCAGATATATGCTGGATTCTTACATGACTTTGGGTGACGGACACCGAAAATCAGTAAGTTTCTGGGCCCCTGGAAGGCCGGTGTCTTTGCCGCTGCACAGATTCATGCGCCAGGGCCTCCCGCAGACAAAGCACTTTGGTTTATTGCGCTATCTGTAATAGCACCGGAGATATCACCAGATATATGCTGGATTTTTACATGACCTTGGGAGACGGATTCCGATTATCTGTAATTTTTTCGGCCCCTGGTGGTCCGAGGTCGTTCCTGCTGCACAGTTTCATTTGCCAGTGCCTCCTACAGACAATGCACTTTGATTTATTGAACTATCTCTAATAGCATCGGAGATATCACCAGATATATATTGGATTTTTCCCTGAGCCTGAGTGTCCGGCGCCATGTGTCGGTGGTTCTCTCGGCCCCTGGAGGTCCGAGGTCGTTGCCGCTGCACAGATTCATGCGCCAGGGCCTCCTACAGACAATGCACTTTGGTTTATTGCGCTATCTGTAATAGCACCCGAGATATCACCAGATATATGCTGGATTTTTACATGACCTTGGGTGACGGACACCGAAAATCTGTAAGTTTCTCGGCCCCTGGAGGGCCGAGGTCGATCCTGCTTCACAGATTCATGCGCCTGGGCCTCCCGCAGATAATTCACTTTGGTTTATTGCGCTATCTCTAATAGCACCCGAGATATCACCAGATATACATTGGATTTTTCCCCGACACTGAGTGTTCGGACCCATGAGACGGTGGTTTTCTCGGCCCCTGGTGGTCCGATGTCATTCCCGCTGCACAGATTCATGCGTCAGGGCCTCCTACAGACAAAGCACTTTGGTTTATTGCGCTATCTCTAATAGCACCCGAGATATCACCAGACATGTATTGGATTTTCCCCTGACCCTGAGTGTCCGGCCCCATGAGACTGTGGTTTTCTCAGCCCCTCGTGGTCCGAGGTCGTTCCCGCTGCCCAGATTCATGCGCCAGGGCCTCCTACAGACAATGCACTTTGATTTATCGCGCTATCTCTAATGGCACCCGAGATATCACCAGATATATAATTTGATTTTTCCCTGACCCTGACAGTCCGGCCCCATGAGACAGTGGTTTTCTAGGCCCCTGTTGGTCCGAGGTCGTTCCCGCTGCCCAGATTCATGCGCCAGGGCCTCCTACAGACAATGCACTTTGATTTATTGCGCTATCTGTAATATCACCCGAGATATCACCAGATATATATTGGATTTTTTCCTGTCCCTGACAGTCCGGCCCCATGAGACGGTGATTTTCGCGGACCCTGGTGGTCCGAGGTCGTTCCGGCTGCACAGAATCATGCGCCAGGGCGTCCTGCAGACAATGCACTTTGGTTTATCGCGATATCTCTAATAGCACCCGAGATATCACCAGATATATATTGGATTTTCCCCTGACCCTGAGTGTCCGGCCCCATGAGACGGTGGTTTTCTCGGCCCCTGGTGGTCCGAGGTCGTTCCCGCTGCACAGATGCATGCGCCAGGGCCTCCTGCAGATAATTCACTTTGGTTTATTGTGCTATCTGTAATAGAACCCGAGATATCACCAGATATATGCTGTATTCTTACATGACTTTGGGTGACGGACACCGAAAATCAGTAAGTTTCTGGGCCCCTGGAAGGCCGGTGTCTTTGCCGCTGCACAGATTCATGCGCCAGGGCCTCCCGCAGACAAAGCACTTTGGTTTATTGCGCTATCTGTAATAGCACCGGAGATATCACCAGATATATGCTGGATTTTTACATGACCTTGGGAGACGGATTCCGATTATCTGTAATTTTTTCGGCCCCTGGTGGTCCGAGGTCGTTCCTGCTGCACAGTTTCATTTGCCAGTGCCTCCTACAGACAATGCACTTTGATTTATTGAACTATCTCTAATAGCATCGGAGATATCACCAGATATATATTGGATTTTTCCCTGAGCCTGAGTGTCCGGCGCCATGTGTCGGTGGTTCTCTCGGCCCCTGGAGGTCCGAGGTCGTTGCCGCTGCACAGATTCATGCGCCAGGGCCTCCTACAGACAATGCACTTTGGTTTATTGCGCTGTCTCTAATAGCACCCGAGATATCACCAGACATGTATTGGATTTTCCCCTGACCCTGAGTGTCCGGCCCCATGAGACTGTGGTTTTCTCAGCCCCTCGTGGTCCGAGGTCGTTCCCGCTGCCCAGATTGATGCGCCAGGGCCTCCTACAGACAATGCACTTTGATTTATCGCGCTATCTCTAATGGCACCAGAGATATCACCAGATATATAATTTGATTTTTCCCTGACCCTGACAGTCCGGCCCCATGAGACAGTGGTTTTCTAGGCCCCTGTTGGTCCGAGGTCGTTCCCGCTGCCCAGATTCATGCGCCAGGGCCTCCTACAGACAATGCACTTTGATTTATTGCGCTATCTGTAATATCACCCGAGATATCACCAGATATATATTGGATTTTTTCCTGTCCCTGACAGTCCGGCCCCATGAGACGGTGATTTTCGCGGACCCTGGTGGTCCGAGGTCGTTCCGGCTGCACAGAATCATGCGCCAGGGCGTCCTGCAGACAATGCACTTTGGTTTATCGCGATATCTCTAATAGCACCCGAGATATCACCAGATATATATTGGATTTTCCCCTGACCCTGAGTGTCCGGCCCCATGAGACTGTGGTTTTCTCGGCCCCTGGTGGTCCGAGGTCGCTCCCGCTGCACAGATTCATGCGCCAGGGCCTCCTGCAGATAATTCACTTTGGTTTATTGCGCTATCTCTAATTTCACCCGAGATATCACCAGATATATATTTGATTTTTCCCTGACCCTGAGTGTCCTGCCCCATGAGACGGTGGTTTTCTCGGCCCCTGGTTGTCCGAGGTCGTTCCCGCTGCACAGATGCATGCGCCAGGGCCTCCTGCAGATAATTCACTTTGGTTCATTGCGCTATCTGTAATAGCACCCGAGATATAACCAGATATATATTGGATTTTTCCCTGACCGTGAGTGTCGGGCCCCATGAGACGGTGGTTTTCTCGGCACCTGGTGGTCCGAGGTCGTTCCCGCTGAACAGATGCATGCGCCAGGGCCTCCCGCAGATAATTCACTTTGGTTTATTGCGCTATCACTAATAGCACCCGAGATATCACCAGATATATATAGGATTTTTCCCTGACCCTGAGTGCCCGGCCCCATGTGTCGGTGGTTTTCTCGGCTCCTGGTGGTCCGAGGTCGATCCCGCTGCACAGATTCGTGCGCTAGGGCCCCCTGCAGATAATTCACTTTGGTTTAGTGCGCTATCTGTAAGAGCACCCGAGATATCACTTGATATATATTGGATTTTTCCCTGACCCTGAGTGTCCGGCCCCATGAGGCGGTGGTAATCTCGGCCCCTGGTGGTCCGAGGTCGTTCCGCTGCACAGATTCATGCGCCAGGGCCTCCTGCAGATAATTCAATTTGGTTTATTGCGCTATTTCTAATAGCATCAGAGATATCACCAGATATATATTGGATTTTTACATGACCTTGGGTGACGGATACCTAAAATCTGCAATTTTCTTGGCCCCTGGTGGTCCGACGTCGTTCCTGCTGCACAGAATCATGCGCCAGGGCCCCCTGCGGACAATGCACTTTGATTTATTGCGCTATCTCCAATAGCACCCGAGATATCACCAGATATATATTTGATTTTTCCCTGACCCTGAGTGTCCGGCCCCATGCGACGGTGGTTTTCTCGGCCCCTGGTGGTTCGAGGTCGTTCCCGCTGCACAGATGCATGCGCCAGGGCCTCCTGCAGATAATTCACTTTGCTTTATTGCGCTATCTCTAATAGCACCCGAGATATCACCAGATATATATTGGATTTTCCCCTGACCCTGAGTGTCCGGCCCTATGAGACTGTGGTTTTCTCGGCCCCTGGTGGTCCGAGGTCGATTCCGCTAAACAGATTCAGGCGCCAGGGCCTCCTACAGACAATGCACTTTGATTTATTGCGCTATGTCTAATAGCACCCGAGATATCACCAGATATATGCTGGATTTTTACATGACCTTGGGTGACGGATACCGAAAATCTTCAATTTTCTTGGTCCCTGGTGGTCCGACGTCGTTGCTGCTGCACAGAATCATGCGCCATGGCTTCCTGCAGACAATGCACTTTGAATTATTGCGCTATCTGTAATAGCACCCGAGATATCACCAGATATATATTGGATTTTTCCCTGACCTTGAGTGTCCGTCCCCATGAGACGATGGGTTTCTCGGCCCCTGGTGGTCCGAGGTCGTTCCCGCTGCACAGATTCATGCGCCAGGGCCTCCTGCAGATAATTCACTTTGGTTTATTGCGCTATCTCTAATAGCACCCGAGATATCACCAGATATATATTTGATTTTTCCCTGACCTTGAGTGTCCGTCCCCATGAGACGGTGGGTTTCTCGGCCCCTGGTGGTCCGAGGTCGTTCCCGCTGCACAGATTCATGCGCTAGGGCCCCCTTCAGATAATTCACTTTGGTTTAGTGCGCTATCTGTAAGAGCACCCGAGATATCAACAGATATATATTGGATTTTTCCCTGACCCTGAGTGTCCGGCCACATGAGACGGTGGTTTTCTCGGCCCCTGGTGGTCCGAGGTCGTTCCCGCTGCACAGGTGCATGCGCCAGGGCCTCCTGCAGATAATTCACTTTGGTTTATTGCGCTATCTCTAATAGCACCCGAGATATCACCAGATATATATTGGATTTTCCCCTGACCCTGAGTGCCCGGCCCCATGTGTCGGTGGTTTTCTCGGCTCCTGGTGGTCCGAGGTCGATCCCGCTGCACAGATTCGTGCGCTAGGGCCCCCTGCAGATAATTCACTTTGGTTTAGTGCGCTATCTGTAAGAGCACCCGAGATATCACTAGATATATATTGGATTTTTCCCTGACCCTGAGTGTCCGGCCCCATGAGGCGGTGGTAATCTCGGCCCCTGGTGGTCCGAGGTCGTTCCGCTGCACAGATTCATGCGCCAGGGCCTCCTGCAGATAATTCAATTTGGTTTATTGCGCTATTTCTAATAGCATCAGAGATATCACCAGATATATATTGGATTTTTACATGACCTTGGGTGACGGATACCGAAAATCTGCAATTTTCTTGGCCCCTGGTGGTCCGACGTCGTTCCTGCTGCACAGAATCATGCGCCAGGGCCCCCTGCGGACAATGCACTTTGATTTATTGCGCTATCTCCAATAGCACCCGAGATATCACCAGATATATATTTGATTTTTCCCTGACCCTGAGTGTCCGGCCCCATGCGACGGTGGTTTTCTCGGCCCCTGGTGGTTCGAGGTCGTTCCCGCTGCACAGATTCATGCGCCAGGGCCTCCTACAGATAATTCACTTTGGTTTATTGCGCTATCTCTAATAGCACCCGAGATATCACCAGATATATATTTGATTTTTCCCTGACCTTGAGTGTCCGTCCCCATGAGACGGTGGGTTTCTCGGCCCCTGGTGGTCCGAGGTCGTTCCCGCTGCACAGATTCATGCGCTAGGGCCCCCTTCAGATAATTCACTTTGGTTTAGTGCGCTATCTGTAAGAGCACCCGAGATATCAACAGATATATATTGGATTTTTCCCTGACCCTGAGTGTCCGGCCACATGAGACGGTGGTTTTCTCGGCCCCTGGTGGTCCGAGGTCGTTCCCGCTGCACAGGTGCATGCGCCAGGGCCTCCTGCAGATAATTCACTTTGGTTTATTGCGCTATCTCTAATAGCACCCGAGATATCACCAGATATATATTGGATTTTCCCCTGACCCTGAGTGCCCGGCCCCATGTGTCGGTGGTTTTCTCGGCTCCTGGTGGTCCGAGGTCGATCCCGCTGCACAGATTCGTGCGCTAGGGCCCCCTGCAGATAATTCACTTTGGTTTAGTGCGCTATCTGTAAGAGCACCCGAGATATCACTAGATATATATTGGATTTTTCCCTGACCCTGAGTGTCCGGCCCCATGAGGCGGTGGTAATCTCGGCCCCTGGTGGTCCGAGGTCGTTCCGCTGCACAGATTCATGCGCCAGGGCCTCCTGCAGATAATTCAATTTGGTTTATTGCGCTATTTCTAATAGCATCAGAGATATCACCAGATATATATTGGATTTTTACATGACCTTGGGTGACGGATACCGAAAATCTGCAATTTTCATGGCCCCTGGTGGTCCGACGTCGTTCCTGCTGCACAGAATCATGCGCCAGGGCCCCCTGCGGACAATGCACTTTGATTTATTGCGCTATCTCCAATAGCACCCGAGATATCACCAGATATATATTTGATTTTTCCCTGACCCTGAGTGTCCGGCCCCATGCGACGGTGGTTTTCTCGGCCCCTGGTGGTTCGAGGTCGTTCCCGCTGCACAGATTCATGCGCCAGGGCCTCCTGCAGATAATTCACTTTGGTTTATTGCGCTATCTCTAATAGCACCCGAGATATCACCAGATATATATTTGATTTTTCCCTGACCTTGAGTGTCCGTCCCCATGAGACGGTGGGTTTCTCGGCCCCTGGTGGTCCGAGGTCGTTCCCGCTGCACAGATGCATGCGCCAGGGCCTCCTGCAGATAATTCACTTTGCTTTATTGCGCTATCTCTAATAGCACCCGAGATATCACCAGATATATATTGGATTTTCCCCTGACCCTGAGTGTCCGGCCCTATGAGACTGTGGTTTTCTCGGCCCCTGGTGGTCCGAGGTCGATTCCGCTAAACAGATTCAGGCGCCAGGGCCTCCTACAGACAATGCACTTTGATTTATTGCGCTATGTCTAATAGCACCCGAGATATCACCAGATATATGCTGGATTTTTACATGACCATGGGTGACGGATACCGAAAATCTTCAATTTTCTTGGTCCCTGGTGGTCCGACGTCGTTGCTGCTGCACAGAATCATGCGCCATGGCTTCCTGCAGACAATGCACTTTGAATTATTGCGCTATCTGTAATAGCACCCGAGATATCACCAGATATATATTGGATTTTTCCCTGACCTTGAGTGTCCGTCCCCATGAGACGATGGGTTTCTCGGCCCCTGGTGGTCCGAGGTCGTTCCCGCTGCACAGATTCATGCGCCAGGGCCTCCTGCAGATAATTCACTTTGGTTTATTGCGCTATCTCTAATAGCACCCGAGATATCACCAGATATATATTTGATTTTTCCCTGACCTTGAGTGTCCGTCCCCATGAGACGGTGGGTTTCTCGGCCCCTGGTGGTCCGAGGTCGTTCCCGCTGCACAGATTCATGCGCTAGGGCCCCCTTCAGATAATTCACTTTGGTTTAGTGCGCTATCTGTAAGAGCACCCGAGATATCAACAGATATATATTGGATTTTTCCCTGACCCTGAGTGTCCGGCCACATGAGACGGTGGTTTTCTCGGCCCCTGGTGGTCCGAGGTCGTTCCCGCTGCACAGGTGCATGCGCCAGGGCCTCCTGCAGATAATTCACTTTGGTTTATTGCGCTATCTCTAATAGCACCCGAGATATCACCAGATATATATTGGATTTTCCCCTGACCCTGAGTGCCCGGCCCCATATGTCGGTGGTTTTCTCGGCTCCTGGTGGTCCGAGGTCGATCCCGCTGCACAGATTCGTGCGCTAGGGCCCCCTGCAGATAATTCACTTTGGTTTAGTGCGCTATCTGTAAGAGCACCCGAGATATCACTAGATATATATTGGATTTTTCCCTGACCCTGAGTGTCCGGCCCCATGAGGCGGTGGTAATCTCGGCCCCTGGTGGTCCGAGGTCGTTCCGCTGCACAGATTCATGCGCCAGGGCCTCCTGCAGATAATTCAATTTGGTTTATTGCGCTATTTCTAATAGCATCAGAGATATCACCAGATATATATTGGATTTTTACATGACCTTGGGTGACGGATACCGAAAATCTGCAATTTTCTTGGCCCCTGGTGGTCCGACGTCGTTCCTGCTGCACAGATTCATGCGCAAGGGCCTCCTACGAACAATGCACTATGATTTATTGCGCTATCTCTAATAGCACCCGAGATATCACCAGATATATATTGGATCTTCCCCCGACCCTGAGTGTCCGGCCCCATGAGACGGTCGTTTTCTCGGCCCTTGGTGGTCCGAGGTCGTACCCGCTGCACGGGTGCATGCGCCAGGGCCTCCTACAGACAATGCACTTTGATTTATTGCGCTGTCTGTAATAGCAGCCGAGATATCACCAGATATATATTGCATTTTTCCCTGACCCTGAGTGTCCGGCCCCATGAGACGCTGGTTTTCTCGGCCCCTGGTGGTCCGAGGTCGTTCCCGCTGCACAGATTCATGCGCCAGGGCCTCCTGCAGATAATTCACTTTGGTTTATTGCGCTATCTCTAATAGCATCAGAGATATCACCAGATATATATTGGATTTTTCCCTGAACCTGAGTGTCCGGCCCCATGAGACGGTGGTTTTCTCGGCCCCTGGTGGACCGAGGTCGTCCCCGCTGCACAGATGCATGCGCGAGGGCCTCCTGCAGATAATTCACTTTGGTTTATTGCGCTATCTCTAATAGCACCCGAGATATCACCAGATATATATTGGATCTTCCCCCGACCCTGAGTGTCCGGCCCCATGAGACGGTCGTTTTCTCGGCCCTTGGTGGTCCGAGGTCGTACCCGCTGCACGGGTGCATGCGCCAGGGCCTCCTACAGACAATGCACTTTGATTTATTGCGCTATCTGTAATAGCACCCTAGATATCACCAGATATATATTGGATCTTCCCCCGACCCTGAGTGTCCGGCCCCATGAGACGGTCGTTTTCTCGGCCCTTGGTGGTCCGAGGTCGTACCCGCTGCACGGGTGCATGCGCCAGGGCCTCCTACAGACAATGCACTTTGATTTATTGCGCTATCTGTAATAGCACCCTAGATATCACCAGATATATATTGGATTTTTCCCTGACGCTGAGTGTCCGGCCCCATGAGGCGGTGGTTTTCTCGGCCCCTGGTGGTCCGAGGTCGTTCCCGCTGCACAGATTCATGCGCCAAGGCCTCCTGCAGATAATTCACTTTGGTTTATTGCGCTATCTGTAATAGCACCCTAGATATCACTAGATATATATTGGATTTTTCCCCGTCCCTGAGTGTCCGGCCCCCTGGGACGGTGGTTTTCTCGGCCCCTGGTGGTCCGAGGTCGTTCCCGCTGCACAGATTCATGCGCCAGGGCCTCCTGCAGATAATTCACTTTGGATTATTGCGCTATCTCTAATAGCACCCGAGATATCACCAGATATATATTTGATTTTTCCCTGACCCTGAGTGCCCGGCCCCATGAGACGGCGGTTTTCTCGGCCCCTGGTGGTCCGAGGTCGTTCCCGCTGCCCAGATTCATGCGCCAGGGCCTCCTACAGACAATGCACCTTGGTTTATCGCGCTATCTGTAATAGAACCCGAGATATCACCAGATATATATTGGATTTTCCCCTGACCCTGAGTGTCCGGCCCCATGAGACGCTGGTTTTCTCGGCCCCTGGTGGTCCAAGGTCGTTCCCGCTGCACAGATTCATGCGCCAGGGCCTCCTGCAGATAATTCACTTTGGTTTATTGCGCTATCTCTAATAGCATCAGAGATATCACCAGATATATATTGGATTTTTCCCTGACCCTGAGTGTCCGGCCCCATGAGACGGTGGTTTTCTCGGCCCTGGTGGACCGAGGTCGTCCCCGCTGCACAGATGCATGCGCGAGGGCCTCGTGCAGATAATTCAATTTGGTTTATTGCGCTATCTCTAATAGCACCCGAGATATCACCAGATATATATTGGATCTTCCCCCGACCCTGAGTGTCCGGCCCCATGAGACGGTGGTTTTCTCGGACCCTGGTGGTCCTAGGTCGTTCCCGCTGCACAAATGCATGCGCCAGGGCCTCCTGCAGATAATTCACTTTGATTTATCTCGCTATCTGTAATCGAACCCGAGATATCACCAGATATATGCTGGATTTTTACATGACATTGGGAGACGGATACCGAAAATCTGTAATTTTCTCGGCCCCTGGTGGTCCGAGGTCGTTCCTGCTGCACAGATTCATGCGCCAGGGCCTCCTGCAAACAATGCACTTTGATTTATTGCGCTATCTGTAATAGCACCCGTGATATCACCAGATATATATTTGATTTTTCCCTGACCCTGAGTGTCCGGCCCCATGAGACGGTGGTTTTCTCGGCCCCTGGTGGCGCGAGGTCGTTCCCGCTGCCCAGATTCATGCGCCAGGGCTTTCTGCAGACAATGCACTCTGATTTATCGCGCTATCTGTAATAGCACCCGAGATATCGCCAGATATATATTGGATTTTTCCCTGTCCCTGAGTGTCCGGCCCCATGTGTTGGTGATTTTCTCGGCCCCTGGTGATCCGTGGTCGATCCCGCTTCACAGATTCATACGCCAGGGCCTCCTGCAGACAATGCACATTGATTTATTGCGCTATCTGTAATAGCACCCGAGATATCACCAGAAATATATTGGGTTTTTCCCTGACCCTGACAGCCCGGCCCCATGTGTTGGTGATTTTCTCGGCCCCTGGTGATCCGAGGTCGTTCCCGCTGCACATATTCATGCGCCAGGGCCTCCTGCAGATAATTCACTTTGGTTTATTGCGCTATCTCTAATAGCCCCCGAGATATCACCAGATATATATTGGATTTTTCCCTGACTCTGAGTGTCCGGCCCCATGAGACGGTGGTTCTCTCGTCCCCTGGTGGTCCGAGGTCGTTCCCGCTGCACAGATTCATGCGCCAGGGCCTCCTGCAGATAATTCACTTTGGTTTATTGCGCTATCTCTAATAACACCCGAGATGTCACCATATATATATTGGATTTTCCCCTGACCCTGAGTGTCCGGCCCCATGAGACTGTGGTTTTCTCGGCCCCTGGCGGTCCTGGTCCTTGCTGCTGCACAGATTCATGCGCAAGGGCCTCCTATCGACAATGCACTTTGGTTTGTAGCGCTATCTCTAATAGCACCCGAGATACCACCAGATATATATTGGATTTTTCCCTGAACCTGACAGTCCGGACCCATGTGTCGGTGATTTTCTCGGTCCCTGGTGGTCCGAGGTCGTTCCCGCTGCCCAGATTCATGCGCCAGGGCCTCCTACAGACAATGCACTTTGACTTATTGCGCTATCTGTAATAGCACCCGAGAAAGCTCCATATATATGCTGAATTTTTACATGACTTTGGGTGACGGATACCGAAAATCTGTAATTTTCTCGGCCCCTGGTGGTCCCATATCGTTCCTGCTGCACAGATTCATGCGCAAGTGCCTCCTAAGTACAATGCACTTTGATTTATTGCGCTATCTCTAATGTCACCCGAGATATCTTCAGATATATATTGGATTTTTCACTGACCCTGACAGTCCGGCCCCATGAGACGGTGATTTTCTCGGCTCCTTGTGGTCCGAGGTCGCTCCCACTGTACAGAATCATGCGCCAGGGCTTCCTGCAGACAATGCACTTTGATTTATCGCGCTATCTGTAATAGCACCCGAGATATCATCAGATATATGCTGGATTTTTACATGAGCTTGGGTGACGGATTCCGAAAATCTGTAATTTTCTCGGCCCCTTGTGGTCTGATGTCGTTCCTGCTGCACAGATTCATGCGCAATGGCCTCCTACGGCGAATGCTCTCTGATTTATTGCGCTATCACTAATAGCACCCGAGATATCACCAGATATATATTTGATTTTTCCCTGACCCTGAGTGTCCGGCCCCATGAGACGGTAGTTATCTCGGCCCCTGGTAGTCCGAGGTCGTTCCCGCTGCACAGATGCATGCGCCAGGGCCTCCTGCAGATAATTCACTTTGGTTTATTGCGCTATCTCTAATAGCATCCGAGATATCACCAGATATATATTGGATTTTTCCCTGACCCTGAGTGTCCGGCCCCATGAGACGGTGGTTTTCTCGGCCCCTGGTGGTCCGAGGTCTTTCCCGCTGCACAGATTCAAGCGCAAGGACCTCCTACGGACAATGCACTTTGATTTATTGCGCTATCTGTAATAGCACCCGAGATATCACCAGATATATGCTGGATTTTTACATGAGCTTGGGTGACGGATTCCGAAAATCTGTAATTTTCTCGGCCCCTTGTGGTCCGAGGTCGTTCCCGCTGCACAGATTCATGCGCCTGGGCCTCTTGCAGATAATTCACTTTGGTTTATTGCGCTATCTCTAATAGCACCCGAGATATCACCAGATATATATTGGATTTTCCCCTGACCCTGAGTGTCCGGCCAAATGAGACTGTAGTTTTCTCGTCCCCTGGTGGTCCGAAGTCGTTCCCGCTGCACAGATTCATGCGCCAGGGCCTCCTGCAGATAATTCACTTTGGTTTATTAGCGCTATCTCTAATAGCACCCGAGATATCACCAGATATATATTGGATTTTTCCCCGACCCTGAGTGTCCGGCCCCATGAGACGGTGGTTTTCTCGGCCATTGGTGGTCCGACGTCGTTCCTGCTGCACAGATTCATGCGACAGGGCCTCCCGCAGAAAATGCACTTTGATTTATTGCGCTATATCTAATAGCACCCGAGATATCACCAGATATATATTGGATTATTCCCCGACCCTGAGTGACCGGCCCCATGAGACTGTAGTTTTCTCGGCCCCTGGTGGTCCGAGGTCGTTCCCGCTGCACAGATGCATGCGCCAGGGCATCCTGCAGATAATTCACTTTGGTTTATTGCGCTATCTCTAATAGCACCCGAGATATCACCAGATATATATTGGATTTTTCCCTGACCCTGAGTGTCCGGCCCTATGTGTCGGTGGTTTTCTCGGCCCCTGGTGATCCGAGGTCGTTCCCGCTGCACAGATTCATGCGCCAGTGCCTCGTACAGACAATGCACTCCGATTTATCGCGCTATCTGTAATAGCATGGGAGATATCTCCAGATATATGCTGGATTTTTACATGACTTTGGGTGACGGACACCGAAAATCTGTAAGTTTCTTGGCCCCTGGAGGGCCGAGGTCGTTCCTGCTTCTCAGATTCATGCGCCAGGGCCTCCTGCAGACAATGCACTTTGATTTATCGCGCTATCTGTAATAGAACCCGAGATATCTCCAGATATATGCTGGATTTTTACATCACATTGGGTGACGTATACCGACAATCTGTAATTTTCTCGGCCCCTGGTGGTCCGATGTCGCTCCTGCTGCACAGATTCATGCGCCAGGGCCTCCTACAGACAATGCACTTTGATTTATTGCGCTATCTGTAATAGCACCCGAGATATCACCAGATATATATTGGATTTTTCCCTGACCCTGAGTGTCCGGCCCCATGAGACGGTGTTTTTCTCGTCCCCTGGTGGTCCGAGGTCGTTCCCGCTGCACAGATGCATGCGCCAGGGCCTCCTGCAGATAATTCACTTTGTTTTATTGCGCTATCTCTAATAGCACCCGAGATATCACCAGATATATATTTGATTTTTCCCTGACCCTGAGTGTCCGGCCCCATGAGACGGTGGTTTTCTCGGCCCCTGGAGGTCCGAGGTCGTTCCCGCTACACAGATTCATGCGCCAGGGCCTCCTGCAGATAATTCACTTTGGTTTATTGCGCTATCTCTAATGGCACCCGAGATATCACCAGATATATATTGGATTTTTCCCTGACCCTGAGTGTCCGGCCCCATGTGTCGGTGGTTTTCTCGGCCCCTGGTGGTCCGAGTTCGTTCCCGCTGCAGAGATTCATGCGCCAGGGCCTCCTGCAGATAATTCACTTTGGTTTATTGCACTATGTCTAATAGCACCCGAGATATCACCAGATATATATTGCATTTTTCCCTGACCCTGAGTGTCCGGCCCCATGTGTCGGTGGTTTTCTCGGGCCCTGGTGGTCCGAGGTCGTTGCCGCTACACAGATTCATGCGCCAGGGCCTCCCGCAGACAAAGCACTTTGATTTATTGGGCTATCTGTAATAGCATCCGAGAAAGCACCATATATAAGCTGGATTTTTACATGACTTTGGCTGACGGATACAGAAAATCTGCAATTTTCTCGGCCCCTGGAGATCCGAGGTCGTTCCTGCTTCACAGATTCATGCGCCAGGGCCTCCTGCAGACAATGCACTTTGATTTATTGCGCCATCTGTAATAGCATCCGAGATATCACCAGATATATATTGGATTTTTCCCAGACCCTGAGTGTCCGGCCCCATGAGACGGTGGTTGTCTCGGCCCCTGGTGGTCCGAGGTCGTTCCCGCTGCACAGATTCATGCGCCAGGGCCTCCTGCAGATAATTCAATTTGGTTTATTGCGCTATCTCTAATAGCACCCGAGATATCACCAGATATATATTGGATTTTTCCCTGACCCTGAGTGTCCGGCCCCATGAGACGGTGGTTTTCTCGGCCCCTGGTTGTCCGAGGTCGTTCCCGCTGCACAGATTCATGCGCCTGGGCCTCTTGCAGATAATTCACTTTGGTTTATTGCGCTATCTCTAATAGCACCCGAGATATCACCATATATATATTGGATTTTCCCCTGACCCTGAGTGTCCGGCCAAATGAGACTGTAGTTTTCTCGGCGCCTGGTGGTCCGAGGTCCTTCCCGCTGCACAGATTCATGCGACAGGGCCTCCCGCAGAAAATGCACTTTGATTTATTGCGCTATATCTAATAGCACCCGAGATATCACCAGATATATATTGGATTATTCCCCGACCCTGAGTGACCGGCCCCATGAGACTGTAGTTTTCTCGGCCCCTGGTGGTCCGAGGTCGTTCCCGCTGCACAGATGCATGCGCCAGGGCATCCTGCAGATAATTCACTTTGGTTTATTGCGCTATCTCTAATAGCACCCGAAATATCACCAGATATATATTGGATTTTTCCCTGACCCTGAGTGTCCGGCCCTATGTGTCGGTGGTTTTCTCGGCCCCTGGTGATCCGAGGTCGTTCCCGCTGCACAGATTCATGCGCCAGTGCCTCGTACAGACAATGCACTCCGATTTATCGCGCTATCTGTAATAGCACCCGAGATATCACCAGATATATGCTGGATTTTAACATGACCTTGGGTGACGGATACCGAAAATCTGTAATTTTCTCGGCCCCTGGTGGTCGGAGGTCGATCCCGCTGCACAGATTCAAGCGCAAGGACCTCCTACGGACAATGCACTTTGATTTATTGCGCTACCTCAAATAGCACCCGAGATATCACCAGATATATGCTGGATTTTTACATGACATTGGGTGACGGATACCGAAAATCTGTAATTTTCTCGGCCCCTGGTGGTCCGATGTCGTTCCTGCTGCACAGATTCATGCGACAGGGCCTCCCGCAGAAAATGCACTTTGATTTATTGCGCTATATCTAATAGCACCCGAGATATCACCAGATATATATTGGATTTTTCCCTGACCCTGAGTGTCCGGCCCCATGAGACGGTGGTTTTCTCGTCCCCTGGTGGTCCGAGTTCGTTCCCGCTGCACAGATGCATGCGCCAGGGCATCCTGCAGATAATTCACTTTGGTTTATTGCGCTATCTCTAATAGCACCCGAGATATCTCCAGATATATGCTGGATTTTTCCCTGACCCTGAGTGTCCGGCCCTATGTGTCGGTGGTTTTCTCGGCCCCTGGTGATCCGAGGTCGTTCCCGCTGTACAGATTCATGCGCCAGTGCCTCGTACAGACAATGCACTCCGATTTATCGCGCTATCTGTAATAGCACCCGAGATATCACCGGATATATGCTGGATTTTAACATGACCTTGGGTGACGGATACCGAAAATCTGTAATTTTCTCGGCCCCTGGTGATCCCAGGTCGTTCCCGCTGCACAGATTCATGCGCCAGTGCCTCGTACAGACAATGCACTCCGATTTATCGCGCTATCTGTAATAGCACCCGAGATATCACCAGATATATGCTGGATTTTAACATGACCTTGGGTGACGGATACCGAAAATCTGTAATTTTCTCGGCCCCTGGTGATCCGAGGTCGTTCCCGCTGCACAGATTCATGCGCCAGTGCCTCGTACAGACAATGCACTCCGATTTATCGCGCTATCTGTAATAGAACCCGAGATATCTCCAGATATATGCTGGATTTTTACATGACTTTGGGTGACGGACACCGAAAATCTGTAAGTTTCTCGGCCCCTGGAGGGCCGAGGTCGTTCCTGCTTCTCAGATTCATGCGCCAGGGCCTCCTGCAGACAATGCACTTTGATTTATCGCGCTATCTGTAATAGAACCCGAGATATCTCCAGATATATGCTGGATTTTTACATCACATTGGGTGACGGATACCGAAGATCTGTAATTTTCTCGGCCCCTGGTTGTCCGATGTCGCTTGTGCTGCACAGATTCATGCGCAAGGACCACCTACGGACAATGCACTTTGATTTATTGCGCTCTCTCTAATAGCACCCGAGATATCACCAGATATATATTGGATTTTCCCCTGACCCTGAGTGTCCGGCCCCATGAGACCGTAGTTTTCTCGGCCCCTGGTGGTCCGAGGTCGTTCCCGCTGCACAGATGCATGCGCCAGGGCCTCCTACAGACAATGCACTTTGATTTATTTTGCTATCTGTAATAGCACCCGAGATATCACCAGATATATATTGGATTTTTCACCGACCCTGAGTGACCGGCCCCATGAGACGGTGATTTTCTCGGACCCTAGTGATCCGAGTTCGTTCCCGCTGCAGAGATTCATGCGCCAGGGCCTCCTGCAGATAATTCACTTTGATTTATTGCGCTATATCTAATAGCACCCGAGATATCACCAGATATATATTGGATTATTCCCCGACCCTGAGTGACCGGCCCCATGAGACTGTAGTTTTCTCGGCCCCTGGTGGTCCGAGGTCGTTCCCGCTGCACAGATGCATGCGCCAGGGCATCCTGCAGATAATTCACTTTGGTTTATTGCGCTATCTCTAATAGCACCCGAGATATCACCAGATATATATTGGATTTTTCCCTGACCCTGAGTGTCCGGCCCTATGCTTCGGTGGTTTTCTCGGCCCCTGGTGATCCGAGGTCGTTCCCGCTGCACAGATTCATGCGCCAGTGCCTCGTACAGACAATGCACTCCGATTTATCGCGCTATCTGTAATAGCACCCGAGATATCACCAGATATATGCTGGATTTTAACATGACCTTGGGTGACGGATACCGAAAATCTGTAATTTTCTCGGCCCCTGGTGGTCGGAGGTCGATCCCGCTGCGCTGATTCATGCGCCAGGGCCTCCTGCAGACAATGCACTTTGATTTATCGCGCTATATGTAATAGAACCCGAGATATCTCCAGATATATGCTGGATTTTTACATGACTTTGGGTGACGGACACCGAAAATCTGTAAGTTTCTCGGCCCCTGGAGGGCCGAGGTCGTTCCTGCTTCTCAGATTCATGCGCCAGGGCCTCCTGCAGACAATGCACTTTGATTTATCGCGCTATCTGTAATAGAACCCGAGATATCTCCAGATATATGCTGGATTTTTACATCACATTGGGTGACGGATACCGAAAATCTGTAATTTTCTCGGCCCCTGGTGGTCCGAGGTAGTTCCGGCTGCACAGATTCATGCGCCAGGGCCTCCTGCAGACAATGCACTTTGATTTATCGCGCTATCTGTAATAGCACCCAAGATATCACCAGATATATATTGGATATTTCCCTGGCCCGGAGTGTCCGGCCCCAGGAGTCGGTGGTTTTCTCAACCCCTGGTAGTCCGAGGTCGTTCCTGCTACATAGACTCATGCGCCAGGGCTTCCGGCAGATAATGCACTTTGATTTATCGCGCTATCTGTAATAGCACCCGAGATATCACCAGATATATGCTGGATTTTTACATGACCTTGTGCGACGGATCCCGAAAATCTGTAATTTTCTCGGCCCCTGTCGGTCCGAGGTCGTTCCTGCTGCACAGATTCATGCGCCATGCCCTCCTACAGACATTGCACTTTGATTTATCGCGCTATCTGTAATAGCACCCGAGATATCACCAGATATATGTTCGATTATTCCCCGCCCCTGAGTGTCCGGCCCTATGAGACGATTGTTTTCTCGGCCCCTGGTGGTCCGAGGTAGTTGCCGCTGCACAAGTTCATGCGCCAGGGCCTCCTATTGTCAAGGCACTTTGATTTATCGCGCTATCTCTAATAGCACCCGAGATACCGCCAGATATATATTGGATTTTTCCCTAACCCTGAGTGTCCGGCCACATGTGTCGGTGGTTTTCTCGGACCCTGGTGGTCCGAGTTCAATCCCGCTGCACAACTTCATGCGCCAGAGCCTCCTGTAGATAATTCACTAAGGTTTATTGCGCTTTCTCTAATAGCACCCGAGATATGACCAGATACATGCTGCATTTTTGCATGACCTTGAGTGATGGATACCGAAAATCTGTAATTTTCTCGGCCCCTGGTAGTCCGAGGTAGTTGCCGCTGCACAAATTCATGCGCCAGGTCCACCTGTAGACAACGCACTTTGATTTATCGCGCTATCTCTAATAGCACCCGAGATATCACCAGATATATATGGGATTTTTCCCTGTCCCTGAGTGTCCGGCCCCATGATTCGGTGGTTTTCTCGGCTCCTGGTGGTCCGAGGTCGTTCCCGCTGCTCAGATTCATGCGCCAGGGCCTCCTGCAAACAATGTACTTTGGTTTGTTGCGCTGTCTCTGATAGCACCCGAGATATCACCAGATATATGCTGGATTTTTACATGACCTTGGGTGGCGGATACCGAAAATCTGTAATTTTCTCGGCCCCTGGTGGTTCGAGGTCGTTCCTATCTCACAGATTCATGCGTCAGGGCCTCCTGCAGACAAGGCACTTTGATTTATCGCGCTATCTGTAATAGCACCCGAGATATCACCAGATATATATTGGATTTTTACCAGACCCCGAGTCTCCGGCCCCATGTTTCGGTGGTTTTCTCGCCTCCTGCTGGTCCGAGGTCGTTCCCGCTGCACAGATTCATGCGCCAGGGCCTCCTGCAGATAATTCACTTTGATTTATCGCGCTATCTCTAATAGCACCCGAGATATCAGCAGATATATATTGGATTTTTCCCTGACCCTGTGTGTCCGGCCCCATGAGTGCGTGGTTTTCTCGGCACCTGGTGGTCTGAGGTCGTTCCTGCTGCACACATTCATGCGCCAGGTCCTCCAACAGAAAATGCAGCTTGATTTATCTTACTATTTCTTATAACTCCCGAGATATCAGCAGATACATGCTCGATTTTTGACAAAACCTGAGTGTGCGGTACCGTGTAACTGAGATTTTCTCTGCCGCTGATGCTCCGAGTTCTTGCCTGCATAACTCACTTATGCGCCAGGGCTTTCCTACTATATAAAATTATATAAAACTATACAAAAGTAATACAAATATACAAACCTAATAGGACTAAATAAAACTGTGTAAAACTATATCAAACTATATAAAAATATAGAAAACTATATAAAACTATATAAAACTATATAAAACTATATAAAACTATAAAACTATATAAAACTATATAGGACAATATTAAATTATATAAATCTATATAAAAATATAAAATATATGTAGATGTATATAAAAGTATTTAAAACTGTATAAAACTATACAAAACTATATAGAACTACATAAAGCAATATAAAACTACATAAAACTATATAAAACTATACAAAACTATATAAAACTGTAAAAAACTATACAAAACTATATAAAACAATATAGAATTATATAGAACTATAAAAACTATATAAAACAATATAGAATTCTATAAAACTATATAAAACTATATAAAACTATATAAAACTATATAAAACTATATAAAACTATATAGGACAATATTAAATTATATAAAACTATATAAAAATATAAAATATATGTAGAAGTATATAAAAGTATTTAAAACTGTATAAAACTATACAAAGCTATATAAAACTATATAAAACTATGTAAAACCATATAATACTATATAAAACTATATAAAACTGTATAAAACTATATAATACTATATAAAACTACATAAAACTAATTAAACTATATGAAACTATATAGAACTATATCAAACAATATGAAACTAATAAAACAATACAAAAGATTGTAAAACGATATGAAACTATATAAAACTATATGAAACTATATAAAACTATATAAAACTATATAAAACTATACAAAACTGTATAAAACTATATAAAACTATATAAAACTATATAAAACTATATAAAACTATATAAAACTATATAAACCTATACGAAACCATATAATACTATATAAAACTGTATAAAACTATATAATACTATATAAAACTACATAAAACTAATTAAACTATATGAAACTATATAGAACTATATAAAACAATATGAAACTAATAAAACAATACAAAAGATTGTAAAACGGTATGAAACTATATAAAACTATATGAAACTGTATAAAAATATATAAAACTATATAAAACTATACAAAACTGTATAAAACTATATAAAACTATATAAAACTATATAAAACTATATAAAACTATATAAAACTATATAAACCTATACGAAACCATATAATACTATATAAAACTGTATAAAACTATATAATACTATATAAAACTACATAAAACTAATTAAACTATATGAAACTATATAGAACTATATAAAACAATATGAAACTAATAAAACAATACAAAAGATTGTAAAACGGTATGAAACTATATAAAACTATATGAAACTGTATAAAAATATATAAAACTATATAAAACTATATAAAACTATATAAAACTATATAAAAGTATATAAAATTATATAAAGCTATATAAAGATATACAAAACTCTATCAAACTATATGAAATTATATGGAGCTATATAAAACTATATAAAACTGTATAAAACTACACAATACAACATAAAACTATGTAAAACTAATAAAGCTATATGAAACTATATAAAACTATATAAAACTATATAAAACTATATAAAACTATATAAAACTGTATAAAACGATATAAAACTATATAAAACTATATAAAACTATACAAAGCTATATAAAACTATATAAAACTATGTAAAACCATATAATACTATATAAAACTATATAAAACTGTATAAAACTATATAATACTATATAAAACTACATAAAACTAATTAAACTATATGAAACTATATAGAACTATATCAAACAATATGAAACTAATAAAACAATACAAAAGATTGTAAAACGATATGAAACTATATAAAACTATATGAAACTATATAAAACTATATAAAACTATATAAAACTATACAAAACTGTATAAAACTATATAAAACTATATAAAACTATATAAAACTATATAAAACTATATAAAACTATATAAAACTATATAAAACTATATAAACCTATACGAAACCATATAATACTATATAAAACTGTATAAAACTATATAATACTATATAAAACTACATAAAACTAATTAAACTATATGAAACTATATAGAACTATATAAAACAATATGAAACTAATAAAACATTACAAAAGATTGTAAAACGGTATGAAACTATATAAAACTATATGAAACTGTATAAAAATATATAAAACTATATAAAACTATAAAAAACTATATAAAAGTATATAAAATTATATAAAGCTATATAAAGATATACAAAACTCTATCAAACTATATGAAATTATATGGAGCTATATAAAACTATATAAAACTGTATAAAACTACACAATACAACATAAAACTATGTAAAACTAATAAAGCTATATGAAACTATATAAAACTATATAAAACTATATAAAACTATATAAAACTATATAAAACTATATAAAACTATATAAAACTATATAAAACCATATAATACTATATAAAACTATATAAAACTATATAAAACTATATAAAACTATATAAAACTATATAAAACTATATAAAACTATATAAAACTATATAAAACTATATAAAACTATATAAAACTATATAAAACTATATAAAACTATATAAAACTATATAAAAGTATATAAAATTATATAAAGCTATATAAAGATATACAAAACTGTATAAAACTACACAATACAACATAAAACTATGTAAAACTATTAAAGCTATATAAAACTATATAAAAGTATATAAAACTATATAAAACTATATAAAACTATATAAAACTAAAGAAAACTATAAAAAACTAACAAAACTATATAAAACTATATAAAACTATATAAAACTATATAAAACATATAAAAGTATATAAAACTATATAAAACTCTATAAAACGATATGAAACTAATAAAACTATATAAAACGATTTAAACCTAATAAAACTATATAAAACTATATAAAACTATATAAAACTATATAAAACTATATAAAACTATATAAAACTAATAAAACTATATAAAAATATATAAAACTATATAAAACTATATAAAACTTTATAAAACTATTTGCAAACATATAAAACTATATAAAACTATTAAAACTATTTGAAATTATCGAGAAATATATAAAAATACATAAAACTAATAAAACTGTATCAAACTATATAATACTATATGAAACTATATAAAACTATATAAAATTATATAGAACTACATAAAACTATTTAAAAATGT